>NC_088396.1:44561752-44744252 GCF_034236695.1 Oncorhynchus nerka
TCACAGGACAGATGGCCTAGAGACACCTGCCGGAGCGCTCTCACAGGACAGATGGCCTAGAGACACCTGCCGGAGCGCTCTCACAGGTCAGATGGCCTAGAGACACCTGCCGGAGCGCTCACACTGGACAGATGGCCTAGAGACACCTGCCGGAGCGCTCGCACAGGACAGATGGCCTAGAGACACCTGCCGGAGCGCTCGCACAGGACAGATGGCCTAGAGACACCTGCCGGAGCGCTCGCACAGGACAGATGACCTAGAGACACCTGCCGGAGCGCTCGCACAGGACAGATGGCCTAGAGACACCTGCCGGAGCGCTCGCACAGGACAGGTGGCCTAGAGACACCTGCCGGAGCGCTCGCACAGGACAGATGGCCTAGAGACACCTGCCGGAGTGCTCGCACAGGACAGATGGCCTAGAGACACCTGCCGGAGTGCTCGCACAGGACAGATGGCCTAGAGACACCTGCCGGAGAGCTCGCACAGGACAGATGGCCTAGAGACACCTGCCGGAGCGCTCGCACAGGACAAATGGCCTAGAGACACCTGCCAGGAGCGCTCGCACAGGACAGATGGCCTAGAGACACCTGCCGGAGCGCTCGCACAGGACAGATGGCCTAGAGACACCTGCCGGAGTGTGTATGTGTCCCCCCCCGTACCTCTTGTTGTCTTTAGAGTCACACTTACCCCGAGCTAGGAGGACCATGGCGACCCGATAGAGCAGGGAGGTCCCTGGGCATCACAGGCATGACATTGTGGGAAAAGAGAGACGGCCACTGTTCATGGCCGCTGGTCACAGCTGTGCACTGCGAGATCAGGGACAACTGACCACATATATCAATGTGGACGCTGTACGGATCTTCCTCAGGCCTAAGGCTTAAAGAGGCTCACTGTTTAAGTTTGTGCGTCTCGCTAAAAGTAACCATAAATCACAGAGATGTGCTGCGGCTTTAATTCGTTTGACTCTAACCCTAATCCATGAGGGAAGAGAGGATGCAAATGAAGGCAGCATCACTAGATTTTTTCGAGTTATTATATTGGTTCATGGAAGTCATTACAAACAGCCTGAGGATGAGCCAAGAAGATGAGGCAAATGACTGTATGATACGTTGTGTTGGTTCTATACAATATTACAGAAATCAACAGGAAGTTGGGTCTCTCAGAGCGATGGTTTACAGCGGAGTTCCCAGCACGTCCTCAAGGTTAGGATTAAGACCATTCATTGACGGCGATGAACATCTGCCTCCACTGACCCACCGGATGAACGGCCTGTAAGAAGCCCGAAGCCATTAGAAGCTGCTGAATGTTCCGGGCACAGTATGCAGCTCCTCTCCTGTGAATCATTAAGTGACCATCTCGTGTTTACTTCCCATGCTATTATCCTCAACACTTGTCCCTAGCATGGTCCATGAGTGACCTTCTTGAACTCAACAACTAGGCCAAAGCAAAACTTGAAGAAAGAGAAGTTCTGGAGTGGGTGAGTGGGTGAGAGGGTGAGTGGGTGAGTGGGTGAGTGGGTGAGAGGGTGAGTGGGTGAGTGGGTGAGTGGGTGAGTGGGTGAGAGGGTGAGTGGGTGAGTGGGTGAGTGGGTGAGTGGGTGAGTGGGTGAGTGGGTGAGTGGGTGAGAGGGTGAGTGGGTGAGTGGGTGAGTGGGTGAGAGGGTGAGTGGGTCAGAGGGTGGGTGAGTGGGTGCTTTTACACCTGCATTGTTTGCTGTTTGGGGTTTTAGGCTGGGTTTCTGTACAGCACTTTGAGATATCAGCTGATGTACGAAGGGCTATATAAATAAATTTGATTTGATTTGATTTGAGTGGGTGAGTGGGTCAGAGGGTGAGAGGGTGAGTGGGTGAGTGGGTCAGAGGGTGAGTGGGTGAGAGGGTGAGAGGGTGAGAGGGTCAGAGGGTGAGTGGGTGAGTGGGTGAGAGGGTGAGAGGGTGAGTGGGTGAGAGGGTGAGAGGGTGAGAGTGTGAGTGGGTGAGTGGGTCAGAGGGTGAGAGGGTGAGTGGGTGAGTGGGTCAGAGGGTGAGTGGGTGAGTGGGTGAGAGGGTGAGAGGGTGAGTGGGTCAGAGGGTGAGAGGGTGAGAGGGTGAGAGGGTGAGAGGGTCAGAGGGTGAGAGGGTGAGAGGGTGAGTGGGTGAGTGGGTGAGTGGGTGAGAGGGTCAGAGGGTGAGAGGGTGAGAGGGTGAGAGGGTGAGTGGGTGAGAGGGTCAGAGGGTGAGAGGGTGAGTGGGTCAGAGGGTCAGAGGGTGAGAGGGTGAGTGGGTGAGAGGGTGAGAGGGTGAGTGGGTCAGAGGGTGAGAGGGTGAGAGGGTGAGTGGGTGAGTGGGTGAGAGGGTGAGAGGGTGAGTGTCAGATCTTTACTTTTTTTTCTGATATTCTACATTGGACAGGTTCTAAATGAATGTAATGATATTGATCCTTTAGAAAAACACATGTGAATGAGGATAATAATAAAAAGTATGTCATCGAAAATTTGAGGACATTTGTACATTGTGATGATTCAAATGATTTTGAGGACACCCTTGGATACTAAAGCATTGCATTTTTGCTAAAGCAGCACAAGTGTCAAGTCTCGTCACAGGAAGCTGGATAGTCCCAAAGGCTTTCCTGTTCTTTCAACAGCCTGCTGTGATTTACTCTTATATTCCCAAGAAACCCACGTCTCATGGAGACAAATCAATGTGTTTTTCAAAAGGGCAGAACAGATAATGATTTGATCCTCTGCTCGTCCCCAGAGGAGGCGATTTGGATGTGAAAGGACCGAGGAATGAGGACAGAGGAGAACCACAGGCAGTTGTGAATGTGCGTTTGATTTCATAAGCGAAGGGGATCTGTGGCGACACAGTAGGCTGCTTGTGGAGGTTTGGCCCAGATGTGACCCTTTCAGATATCACCGATCAATGATGCCCTGTTCACTGGGTCTGGTCTGAGTGGGCTCTTCTTGTTCTGGGCCGGAGACACCGAGGGGCCCTGATCCCCACCTCACCCCAGGGGATAACACACATCCTTAAGAGACCAGACTGGGCCCCGGGGCACCAGCAGCACAAGGCTAAAACAGATGAAAGATGAAACACCATAACAGATCGTTGTGAAGGGCCCTCTGCTCTCTCTGACTGGAAATGGACTATGGCAAATAACTAGTCTACACATGACCACAGGGGATTTTATTTTGTATTTGAAATTATGTTGCATGTTGATGGAACACATGCCCTGTATTTACTATATATATTTAATTGTTGGAGAGAGAAAACACATTAATCATGGACAGGAATACAACAACATGGCCAACCTGCTAGTGGGGGAAGGAAAGAATACCCTGGTAGTGGGGGAAGGAAAGAATACCCTGGTAGTGAGGGAAGGAAAGAATACCCTGGTAGTGAGGGAAGGAAAGAATACCCTGGTAGTGGGGGAAGGAAAGAATACCCTGGTAGTGGGGGAAGGTATACACTGCTAGTGAGGGAATGAATACCCTGCTGGTGAGGGAAGGTATACCCTGCTGGTGAGGGAAGGAATACCCTGCTAGTGGGGGAAGGAAAGAATACCCTGGTAGTGGGGGAAGGAATACCCTGCTAGTGAAAGAAGGAAGGAATACCCTGGTAGTGGGGGAAGGAATACCCTGCTAGTGAGGGAAGGAATACCCTGCTAGTGAGGGAAGGAATACCCTGCTAGTGGGGGAAGGAAAGAATACCCTGGTGGTGGGGGAAGGAATACCCTGCTAGTGGGGGAAGGAATACCCTGCTAGTGGGGGAAGGAATACCCTGCTAGTGAGGGAAGGAATACCCTGCTGGTGAGGGAAGGTATACCCTGCCAGTGAGGGAAGGTATACCCTGCTGGTGAGGGAAGGTATACCCTGCTGGTGAGGGAAGGAATACACTGCTGGTGCCCTATTAATGACGGAAGGAATACCCTGCTTGTGAGGGAAGGAATACCCTGTTGGTGAAGGAAGGAAAGAATACCCTGGTAGTGGGGGAAGGAAAGAATACCCTGGTAGTGAGGGAAGGAAAGAATACCCTGGTAGTGAGGGAAGGAAAGAATACCCTGGTAGTGGGGGAAGGAAAGAACACCCTGGTAGTGAGGGAAGGAAAGAATACCCTGCTAGTGAAGGAAGGAAAGAATACCCTGGTAGTGGGGGAAGGAATACCCTGCTAGTGGGGGAAGGAATACCCTGCTAGTGAGGGAAGGAATACCCTGCTAGTGAGGGAAGGAAGGAAAGAATACCCTGGTAGTGGGGGAAGGAATACCCTGCTAGTGGGGGAAGGAATACCCTGCTAGTGGGGGAAGGAATACCCTGCTAGTGAGGGAAGGAATACCCTGCTAGTGGGGGAAGGAATACCCTGCTAGTGGGGGAAGGAATACCCTGCTAGTGAGGGAAGGAATACCCTGCTGGTGAGGGAAGGTATACCCTGCTGGTGAGGGAAGGTATACCCTGCTGGTGAGGGAAGGTATACCCTGCTGGTGAGGGAAGGAATACACTGCTGGTGCCCTATTAATGACGGAAGGAATACCCTGCTTGTGAGGGAAGGAATACCCTGTTAGTGAAGGAAGGAAAGAATACCCTGTTAGTGAAGGAAGGAAAGAATACCCTGGTAGTGGGGGAAGTAAAGAATACCCTGGTAGTGAGGGAAGGAAAGAATACCCTGGTAGTGAGGGAAGGAAAGAATACCCTGGTAGTGAGGGAAGGAATACCCTGCTAGTGGGGGAAGGAATACCCTGCTAGTGAGGGAACGAATACCCTGCTGGTGAGGGAAGGTATACCCTGCCAGTGAGGGAAGGTATACCCTGCTGGTGAGGGAAGGTATACCCTGCCAGTGAGGGAAGGTATACCCTGCTGGTGAGGGAAGGTATACCCTGCTGGTGAGGGAAGGAATACACTGCTGGTGCCCTATTAATGACGGAAGGAATACCCTGCTTGTGAGGGAAGGAATACCCTGTTAGTGAAGGAAGGAAAGAATACCCTGGTAGTGGGGGAAGTAAAGAATACCCTGGTAGTGAGGGAAGGAAAGAATACCCTGGTAGTGGGGGAAGGAAAGAATACCCTGGTAGTGGGGGAAGGAAGGTATACACTGCTAGTGAGGGAAGGAATACCCTGCTGGTGAGGGAAGGAATACCCTGCTAGTGGGGGAAGGAAAGAATACCCTGCTAGTGGGGGAAGGAAAGAATACCCTGGTAGTGAGGGAAGGAAAGAATACCCTGGTAGTGGGGGAAGGAAAGAATACCCTGGTAGTGGGGGAAGGTATACACTGCTAGTGAGGGAAGGAATACCCTGCTGGTGAGGGAAGGTATACCTTGCTGGTGAGGGAAGGAATACCCTGCTAGTGGGGGAAGGAAATAATACCCTGGTAGTGGGGGAAGGAATACCCTGTTAGTGAAGGAAGGAAGGAATACCCTGGTAGTGGGGGAAGGAATACCCTGCTAGTGAAGGAAGGAAGGAATACCCTGCTAGTGGGGGAAGGAAAGAATACCCTGGTAGTGGGGGAAGGAATACCCTGCTAGTGAGGGAAGGAATACCCTGCAAGTGGGGGAAGGAATACCCTGCTAGTGGGGGAAGGAATACCCTGCTAGTGAGGGAAGGAATACCCTGCTAGTGGGGGAAGGAATACCCTGCTAGTGAGGGAAGGAATACCCTGCTGGTGAGGGAAGGTATACCCTGCCAGTGATGGAAGGTATACCCTGCTGGTGAGGGAAAGTATACCCTGCCAGTGAGGGAAGGTATACCCTGCTGGTGAGGGAAGGTATACCCTGCTGGTGAGGGAAGGAATACACTGCTGGTGCCCTATTAATGACGGAAGGAATACACTGCTGGTGAAGGAAGGAATACCCTGCTTTTGAGGGAAGGAATACCCTGTTAGTGAAGGAAGGAATACCCCGCTGGTGAAGGAAGGAATACCCCGCTAGTGAAGGAAGGAAGGAATACCCCGCTAGTGAAGGAAGGAAGGAATACACTGCTAGTGAAGGAAGGAAGGAAAAACCTGTTAGTGGAGGAAGGAAGGAATACCCTGTTAGTGAACGAAGGAAGGAATACCCTGTTAGTGAAGGAATGAAGGAATACCCTGTTAGTGAAGGAAGGAATACCCTGCTAGTGAAGGAAGGAAGGAACACCCTGTTAGTGAAGGAAGGAATACCCTGTTAGTGAAGGAAGGAATACCCTGTTAGTGAAGGAAGGAATACACTGTTAGTTAGTGAAGGAATACCCTGCTAGTGAGTGAAGGAATACCCTGCTAGTCAATGAAGGAAGGAATACCCTGTTAGTGAAGGAAGGAATGCCCTGCTAGTGAAGGAAGGAAGGAAGGAATACCCTGCTAGCGAGGGAAGGAATACCATGTTAGTGGGTGAAGGAATACCCTGCTGGTGAGTGAAGGAATACCCTGCTAGTGGGGGAAGGAATACCCTGCTGGTGAGTGGAGTACCCTGCTAGTGAGGGAAGGAAGGAAACCCCTGCTAGTGAGGGAAGGAATATACTGCTAGTGAAGGAAGGACAGACTACCCTGTTAGTGAAGGAAGGAAGGAATACCCTGTTAGTGAAGGAAGGAAGGAATACCCTGCTAGCGAAGGAAGGGAGGAACAACCTGCTAGTGAGGGAAGGAATATACTGCTAGTGAAGGAAGGAAGGACTACCCTGTTAGTGAAGGAAGCATACCCTGTTAGTGAGGGAAGAATACCCTGTTAGTGAGGGAAGGAATACCCTGTTAGTTAGGGAAGGAATACCCTGTTAGTGAGGGAAGGAATACCCTGCTAGTGAGGGAAGGAAGGAATACCCTGCTAGTGAGGGAAGGAATACCCTTTGAGTGAAGGAAGGGCATTTGAGAGTACTTCAAGTTCTATAAACAATATAATTTAAGCTCCCCACTATATATGTGAATTTGCTGCCAAGATTTGTCAGAGTGGTTTAGTGTGGGCCTGTAATGCTGACAGATAGACGCTATAATGGGGGCATCTCTGTTTCCCACCACTCATTTCAAATAGCAGAGGAAACAGTAAGCTAAAGTGATTGCTCAGTTAGTGTCTTAATTAGTGACACACAGATTATATAGAAACCACTTATCTAACCCTTTACACGGCATGGTCACTAACCTAGTGATGACCCTAGTAAATTCTACACAATGGCCTGAGCATGTGGGAATAGCATGGCTAGTGTCTGGTTAGCAATCAGGTCTGTGGCAGACTACCTTACCCACGAGCTGTCCAGTGCTGAACTAACACCACCTGACGTCTCCCAACACTGTGTGTGTGTGTGTGTGTGTGTGTGTGTGTGTGTGTGTGTGTGTGTGTGTGTGTGTGTGTGTGTGTGTGTGTGTGTGTGTGTGTGTGTGTGTGTGTGTGTGTGTGTGCGCGTCTGTGCACGTGTCCCATTGGACATTAAATGCTACCATTGTTGACTGAAATCAAATATCTACTTTATAACTGTGTGACAAATTCTAAAGGTGTGTTAGGAGCTCCTGTAATACATCACAAGCTGTAAACATACAAGATCCGGGCAGAATACCATTTTACTGAGTGTGTAAGCCTAAGTGTGCTTTATACTATATACCCTTTGCTGTTATCTTACGTTCCAACGTTGGAACCAGCTACCCCCTGAAGCTAGGACACTAGCTAGCCCGTCTTCCAAAAGCACCTGAAACCCTACCTCTTCAAAGAGTATCTCCCTCCCTCCCTCCCTCCCTCCCTCACTCCCTCCCTCCCTCCTATCGTTCTCTTCTCCTGACAGAAGCCTGAGGCCTTGTAATAAACATCAAAGATCCATCCCAGACACGACTCAGTGTGACATGACTCTTGTCTGTAGACAGTACAACTCTTCATTCACAATTCTGACTTTGTTGATGAAATGTAGTTATACAAATAATATACCATATAGCCTGTACTGTAGTTCATCTGTCATATTGACTATCGCTTGTTCCAAAGCACAAGTATCCATTACAGTAATTACAAATCAAATCAAATCAAATCAAATCAAATTTTTTATTTGTCACATACACATGGTTAGCAGATGTTAATGCGAGTGTAGCGAAATGCTTGTGCTTCTAGTTCCGACAATGCAGTGATAACCAACAAGTAATCTAACTAACAATTCCAAAACTACTGTCTTATACACAGTGTAAGGGGATAAAGAATATGTACATAAGGATATATGAATGAGTGATGGTACAGAGCAGCATACAGTAGATGGTATCGAGTACAGTATATACATATGAGATGAGTATGTAGACAAAGTAAACAAAGTGGCATAGTTAAAGTGGCTAGTGATACATGTATTACATAAGGATGCAGTCGATGATGTAGAGTACAGTATATACGTATGCATATGAGATGAATAATGTAGGGTAAGTAACATTATCTAAGGTAGCATTGTTTAAAGTGGCTAGTGATATATTTACATCATTTCCCATTCATTCCCATTATTAAAGTGGCTGGAGTTGGGTCAGTGTCAATGACAGAGTTATTACATAGGTGTAAGATTAACTTAATGTACGTTTTGCAATTTTAATATGAAAAGAAAAATATTGATTGATGCAATGAATCGTGTAGGCTTTTCATATTCAAATCATTTTCATCAATACTCATGTTGTACATTTAGTTGATTTCAACCACAGGTAAGACACAAGAAACCACAGTGGAGTTCTTCTTCTTCTTCTTCGGCTCTCAGCATGTTGTCTTCGGCATCTCAACAATCAGGAGGGAAGACAGATCAAGGAAACATAACTATGTCTAATAACTGGAGGAGATTTGATCAAAATGCCCTAATTAGAGCATTACATTGAGCAGCCTACCGACTGCGTACTCATTTGCATCCAGCCTGTGTCTCTCTGGTTGGCTGCACCCTTTAATGAGAGGAAAACATTAGAATCGTTCAGGAGACTGCTTCACCTTGCTGCTCTACATCTGAGTCAGGTTAACAGCAACATAGAGGTTTATTCAATAACTGTTGATTCAACGTGACAGTGCTTATGTAGTACGGCTCTAGTTGTTCGGCTGGAAAAGTTGAGGGACCATTGGAATGGGAGTTGCGCAGAGCTGGAAGTGAACCTCAACATTAAACACAATAATTAATACGTCACCATGGCCACCTCCGCTAATACGTCACCTCCTCTACGTTCTACAGCTGTAACACGGAAGGGGTTGATCAATCGAATCAATCAACGGTATTTATAAAGCCCTTTTTACATCAGCAGATGTCACAACGTGCTTATACAGAAACACAGCCTAAAAGCCCAAACAGCGAGTAATGCAGATGTAGAAGCAGTGAGGAACTTGGTCTGTTATGAATTATAAGTCAGATGCAGCTCACTGACAAGGATTCTAGACGATATTAAATGGATTCAGTACTATTGGTATTATTTCCCCTGGTTTGGGTTCATTTGGAGGTCATGGATGAGCAGCTATACCAGAGTGCTCATTCTAGGAGAGGACAGCACTATTGTCCTGGAAAGATCCTCGAAGCACCCATTCTTTCTGTCCTCTCATCCTGTAGTCTATTGTATTAGAGAAGATGAGGTAATGGCGTTATCCAAGCCAAGGTGTGTGTTTGTATTCATATTTTCTATTTCTCAATTTTCAGCTTTTGTAGCACACTCCTGATTTCCCTCAACAGGCGAAACTCTCAAAGTCATTGGGACACACATCTTTGTTCAGGTATTTTCCATATTGCAATTTCAACGGTTCTTCTCTCTGGCTACGTGAGACTTTCAACATCTCCTTCTTTGTATTATTTCATTTGTCTGTGTCCAACCATAATGTTTTCAACTTCCTTATATTTATTTTACAACTCAGATGATTGCATCCGTTTCTCAGCTGTCCATTTCATTGAATGAGTCCCTGAAGCAGAGCTCTCTGCATTACGGTTTCTGCCTTGCGTGATGGAACGTGTTATACTGTTATACTGAAGCCTTTCCTCCCCTCTCCTCTCTTCTTTTTTCCTCTCTGCTGACCCAGCAGTCTAACTAACAGTATGAAGTGGAATGCCTGTATGGTACGTGTGGAACACCAGTGTCAGTGAACACCCTCCTGTCTCCACATGACAGGGTTCAGCCCATGTATTGACAGCCAGCTGTATAGTCTGCTGACAGGATCACAGCGGGGACAAATGGGCTGGGGGAAAAGCTGTGTCTAAATCAGTCATTCGGCCCAGTCATATCAGAGTGGCAGACTCAAGAGGTCCCTGGCAGCAGGGCCTAGGGGTATTTCCTATTGGAGCAGGGATTGAGGTGGAGGAGTAATAACATCAAAATCACTTTTGACGATCTTCTATTTTTAGAGCATTGTTAATTTGTTAAATAACTGGTCACCTTAGACCTTTGTATTGAGTTGTGTGTGTGTGTGTGTGTGTGTGTGTGTGTGTGTGTGTGTTGTGTGTGTGTGTGTGTGTGTGTGTCTGTGTGTCTGTAGATGGACAGAGAGAGAGAGAGTTTACATGTGCTTTCCCAGGGGCCCAGATAAAGCAAGAGACATGTGAGGAGTTCATGCAGTTGGTAACAGGAAACTACGAGTGAAAGGGGGAAAAAAGCTCTGGTCTGATGAACCCAGAAGGGAGGCAGAGTGTGTGTCCTTTTTTACGAGGTAATTATCACTGATGATAGCGAGGGCATGTGGGGTGACATCGAACATAGCTCACTGGAGAAAGTGACAGGGGAAGGGAGCCAATCGGAGCTCTTCAGATGCTCATCCAGCTCAGCGAACACTCGGCTGTTATGTAAACCTTGGTCTGTTTCTTCCCTGGGCTCAGATGATAAAGTAAAGGAATGAGCCATTAGGCTGTGTCATGTCCCTGGTCTTTGTCTGAACAGTCCGGAGCAACACCTAAGGAGCTGTTAAACCATCCGAGTGGGAGCAGGCATGGGATAACGTCATTTGGAATGAAACACTGTTGAGGGGGAGACATTTTGTTTCAGATAATGGGTCTGTAAATGCAGGGCAGTACTCCACATAAATATTTGTTGGATTCCTGTCCAACACCGGATGTAACGCTGTGCTCTGTGGTTGAGGGATTAAGGCCTGGAGTAAAAAAACACCACAACCAGTTCATCTCTTTCAGAGAAAGATGACGGTTTGGAAGATCCAAGCCTCCCCTGTTGTCAGTCAAATGAGTAATTTCACTGTTGTTTATACTCTCAACAGCAGCTATGTAGGGTACACAAAAAGCATGGACTGTGGATTTCTGTAAAGTTGATACTAATTATTTTTTTATTTTGAAATCTAATGGTAATGAAGTATAAGAATGACAAAGGAACGACATACACATTGTTACCTTTTAATGCCAAGCTTTAGTTAAGCCTTTACGTATTGACTGTGGCTCATTGAGGCTCACTTTGTGAACATGTACAGTATGTGAGATGAAGAATTAGTGAGAAGTGGAGGTCCTCTTTGTACGAAATGCTGGGGTCAAACAGTCACACAGTAATTGATACAAAGTGGCGGCCTGTCTACCATTAGCCACTTGAACCCTGTAGGCCGACTGTGAGGAGGGGTTGTTTGTCTGTGTGTCTGTGTGTGTGTGTGTGTGTGTGTGTGTGTGTGTGTGTGTGTGTGTGTGTATGTGTGTGTGAGTGAAGAGGTTGCAGGTGGAAAGGATCTCCATTGATCGTCTTTTCCTACCAGATACCGACGTACACCTGAGACCCTGTTGTTGTTTTTTTGCAGTAAAAAGCACCACGGTTTTGTCCAAAATTGAAAATACAGTTGAATGAGGAAGTGTTCCATATGCCATTTCCTGAGTATTGGTAACAGGAAACTATGAGTGAAAAAAAAAAAAAAAAAAAAAGAAATATAGAAAGAAAGAAAGAAAAAAGGTGGAATAGACTTACCTTTGATTTATTCACAAACCAATTTGAGGAACATACATCTCTAGTAAAGAACACAATTCATCCAAAGAATGTTCAGATGGCATTGGTGGGCACTGATGTGCATGTCTAAAAGAGCTCTATTTTCATGTCATCTGACCATAGCATCAGTTCCAATCCAAGTGCCAATGCCGTTTATCAAAGTCCTGGTGGTGCTATGGTCAGATGACACGAAAACAGAGGACTTTGGCCACGTCCACCAGTGGTGGGTTTGGCGTTAAAAAATAGAAGCATATACAGAAAAGTACCTTGTGCCTACAGTAAAATACGGTCTTGAATTTTTGTGTGTTATGGGGCAATTTTGCTTCCCCTAGTCCTGGGGCCCTTGTTAAGGTCAATGGCATCATGAACTTTAACAAGTACCAGGACATTTTAGCCAAAAACCTGGTTGCCTCTGCCAGGAGTCTGACACTTGACCACAAGTGGATCTTCCAGCAAGACAATAACCCCAGGCACGAACCAAAATCCACAAAGAAATGGTTCATTGGCCACAAAACCAACATTTTGCAATGGCCATCTCAATCTCTGGACTTGAAATCCATTGAAAACCTGTGGTTTGAATTGAGGAGGGCCGTCCATAAGGGCAGACGAATGATATCAGGCATCTGGAAGGATTATGTAAGGAGGAATGGTCTAAGATCCCTCCCAATGTGTTCTCAAACTCATAAAACATTTTAGAAAAAGGCTCAGTGCTGTTATCCTCGCTGGGGGAGGGTGCTGGAGTATTGAAAACGGGTGACAATCATTTTGACCCACATCCTTTGTGGGATTTTTTAACAAAATGAGCAATTGTATTATTTTAAAATAATATTATTTCCCAATTTTTTTGAGCATGCAATAGAGCTCGGTATATGTATTATTTATATAGTTTTTGCACATGATTATCAATGGTACCAATAATTATGGATCTAACTGTACAGCTGTTCTGAAGAACGTAATTCCTCCGAAGAATGTTGAAAAGCCAGTGAGCTAGATAACTTAGTGGAAAAGTAATGTGGACATACTGTAACTAATACCCTTAACAAATTCAATAAATATGTTAACAAAGAATGTTTCTCAGCGACAGAGAACAAAGTGGCGGCGTGACTTTCTGGGTGACAGACTCGCGGATGGTTTTATTGAAATGAGATATATTTCTCTCTAATCTCAGACACTATCATTGTGCGTTAATCAAATCTTGTGAGAGAGAGAATGGGGTTTCAACTGGGTTGTGACACAGCTCATGCTTTCATATCGCATGTGAAACCCTAATTCCAAAGTATGCCATAGAAGGGTTATCTGACTGGACTATCAAATGCCTTATCTGACTGGGCTTTTAGACAGGACCTTATCTGACTGGGCTATTAGACAGGACCTTATCTGACTGGGCTATTAGACAGGACCTTATCTGACTGGACTATCAAAGGCAGGACCTTATCTGACTGGACTATTAGACAGGACCTTATCTGACTGGACTATTAGACAGGACCTTATCTGACTGGACTATCATAGGCAGAACCTTATCTGACTGGACTATTAGACAGGACCTTATCTGACTGGACTATGAAAGACAGGACCTTATCTGACTGGGCTATTAGACAGGACCTTATCTGACTGGGCTATTAGACAGGACCTTATCTGACTGGACTATTAGACAGGATCTTATCTGACTGGACTATCAAAGACAAGACTAATATGATGGTATTTGTGTCATGTTGATACTGTTGGGGCGATTGCTGGTTGGCATACTCCTCACATTATAAGTTGTTGAATGCAGATTTAAAGCTACTATAGAAGTGCCACTCAAAACCTTCAAAGGTACAGCTCAGAAGTGAATTATGTTTTTGTTGCCACATTCCCTAACACGTAAATAGTTCGATTTGCCAGGACAATGTATACATTAGAGATTCACAACTATAAGCCCATGTACAATAACAGGTCAATTGAGTGTGTTTAATACTGGGGGGCAAATGGTCAATCCAAAAGGAAACATTGAAGCCTGTCAAGAGAGAGTGAAACATTTGTATCTATCATATTGCAAATAGAGAACCCTATAGTAAACACCCACACATCTGCTGCAGGCTTATCTGAGGGTTCAGTAGAGATAGAGGCTTACAATGCCTAACGTAGTAAAAGGTAATGTTGGTGGACTTATCAAAGCCCCTTAATTCATACGTCTCTAACACATCATCTGTCAATTGTCATGTTTTAAAATAAGCCCTGCTTAGAGGAGTACTGTTTACCAAGGGCTTGTTGAGGAGTGTGCACAGAGTTAATGTATGTGTGTGTGAGTTCACTTCACTAAGGTTGGTGATTTTGTATAGCCATAGAGATAGGAGGCAGATGACAACAGGACAGTACCAGAAGATAAAAGAGCTCAGATGAGCTGAGGGGAATTAGGCTTTATCTCCATCTTCACTTCTACATTACATTTATAAACCCCTGGAATGATCCATTTCTGACCCAAGCGTCCCATTCGCTAAGCTCATATCACCACATTAAAAAAGGCCTGGTCTAATTCATCTCTTTAATTAATTACCACGCATGCCAGGGAGTGTTTGTCCAAACCAGGAGCGTTGTTAATGCTACAAGAGGGAGGTAGAGGGAGAAATAGAAGTGGGGGGAGAGAGACAGAGAGAGAGGGAGAGAAGGGGGAGATGATGAGAGTTGGCGATGATGTTTCATCATAGTGATTGAGCCAGTGCTCAGATACCTGAGTATATTCGGTTGGCTGCCTAAGCACTCAAACAGACCGAGAGGATTTTCATTTTGGTGTGTAAGAAGTTATTTTCCTTGCCACCATCTAATGTAGGACATAAAAGGTAAGCACAATCTGCCAGCGTTCACCTATGTGGCGTGATGCTACGTGCCCATGATGAAAACAAGTGCCATGGGTCAACAAAGAGGATAATCATGGGAAGGTTGGGTAGCATACAGGAAGTAATACCGGAAACAGGAAACAGGAAACTGATGCAAGAATGGAATTTTATTTTTTATTTTTTTTATTCTTCAGTTGGACAGTACAAGTCTGCTCAAAATAAGTTGGACAGTATTAATCTGCTCAAAATAAAATGATCAAATATTATGCAAGAGTACAGTATGCATCATACAGTATATTGTACAGTAGGCTGGCCTACAATATCACAAATAATTCCCAGGCTTGTGACAATTTAAATTGTCAGATGTGTCATAAAAAACAGGTATAGACTAACAGTAAAATGCTTACTGGCCCTTTCCAACAAAGCAGAATACAAAATAATAATAATAAAAGTAGTAATAAAATTATAGAAAAAGATGGTAACACAAGGAATAAATACACAATGAGCAATGATAGACTGACGATTTGAATACATGGTGTACCAGAACCGGGTCGACGTGCAGAGGTAGAAGGTAATTCAGGTTGATACAGCGCATTCGGAAAGTATTCGGACCACTTGACTTTTTCCACATTTTGTTACGTTACAGACTTATTCTAAAATTGATTAAATTGTTTTTCTCCACTAAACAATCTACACGCCATAACCCATAAAGACAAAGCAAAAACAGTTTTTTGTAAAAAAAAAATTGCATTTAAAAATTAAATAACAATGGAATATCACATTTACATAAGTATTCAGACCCTTTACTCAGTACTTTGTTGAAGCACCTTTGGCAGTGTTTACAGCTTCAAGTCTTCTTGGGTATGATGCTACAAGCTTGGCACACCTGTATTTGGGGAATTCTCCATTCTTCTCTGCAGATCCACTCAAGCTCTGTCAGGTTGGGTGGGGAGCGTCGCTGCACAGCTATTTTCAGGTCTCTCCAGAGATGTTCAAGTCTGGGCTTTGGCTGGGCCATTCAAAAACATTCAGAGACTTGTCCCGAAGCCACTCCTGCATTGTCTTGGCTATGTGCTTAGGGTTGTTGTCCTGTTTGAAGGTGAACCTTCGCCCCAGTCTGAGGTTCTGAGCGCTCTGGAGCATCTCTTTGTACTTTGCTCTGTTCATCTTTCCCTCGATCCTGATTAGTCTCCCAGTCCCTGCCGCTGAAAAACATCCCCACAGCATGATGCTACCACCACCATGCTTCACCGTAAGAATGGTGCCAGGTTTCCTCCAGATGTGACACTTGGTATTCAGGCCAAAGAGTTCAATCTTAGTTTCAACAGACCAGAGAAGCTTGTTTCTCATGCTCTGAGAGTCGGTTAGGTGCCTTTTGGCAAACTCGAAGCGGGCTGTCATGTGCCTTTTATTGAGGAGTGGCTTGCGTATGGCCACTCTACCATAAAGGCCTGATTGGTGGGGTGCCGCAGAAATGGTTGTCCTTCTGGAAGGTTCTCCCGTCTCCACAGAGGAACTTAGCCTGCAAAGTAATGTCATACTTTCCAGGTCCATACCCAAACAGTTCGAACTACTAATTCTGAAAATTACTCTCTCCAGAAATAAGTCTCTCACTGTTGCCGCCTGCTACCGACCCCCCTCAGTTCCCAGCTGTGCCCTGGACACCATTTGTGAATTGATTGCCCCCCATCTAGCTTCAGAGTTTGTTCTGTTAGGTGACCTAAACTGGGATATGCTTATGTAGGCAGTCCTACAATCTAAGCTAGATGCCCTCAATCTCACACAAATCATCATGGAACCCACCAGGTACAACCCTAACTCTGTAAGCAAGGGCACCCTCATAGACGTCATCCTGACCAACTGGCCCTCCAAATACACCTCCGCTGTCTTCAACCAGGATCTCAGCGATCACTGCCTCATTGCCTGTATCCGCTACGGTGCCGCAGTCAAACGACCACCCCTCATCACTGTCAAACGCTCCCTAAAACACTTCTGTGAGCAGGCCTTTCTAATCGACCTGGCCCGGGTATCCTGGAAGGACATTGACCTCATCCCGTCAGTTGAGGATGCCTGGTCATTCTTTAAGAGTAACTTCCTCACCATTTTAGATAAGCATGCTCCGTTCAAAAAATGCAGAACTAAGAACAGATACAGCCCTTGGTTCACTCCAGACCTGACTGCCCTCGACAAGCACAAAAACATCCTGTGGCGGACTGCAATAGCATCGAATAGTCCCCGCGATATGCAACTGTTCAGGGAAGTCAGGAACCAATACACGCAGTCAGTCAGGAAAGCTAAGGCCAGCTTCTTCAGGCAGAAGTTTGCATCCTGTAGCTCCAACTCCAAAAAGTTCTGGGACACTGTGAAGTCCATGGAGAACAAGAGCACCTCCTCTCAGCTGCCCACTGCACCGAGGCTAGGGAACACGGTCACCACCGATAAATCCATGATTATCGAAAACTTCAACAAGCATTTCTCAACGGCTGGCCATGCCTTCCGCCTGGCTACTCCTACCTCGGCCAACAGCAACAAACAGGTCACTGACCATCTCGAATCCCACCGTACCTTCTCCGCTATGCAATCTGGTTTCCGAGCCGGTCACGGGTGCACCTCAGCCACACTCAAGGTACTAAACGATATCATAACCGCCATCGATAAAAGACAGTACTGTGCAGCCGTCTTCATCGACCTTGCCAAGGCTTTCGACTCTGTCAATCACCATATTCTTATCGGCAGACTCAGTAGCCTCGGTTTTTCGGATGACTGCCTTGCCTGGTTCACCAATTACTTTGCAGACAGAGTTCAGTGTGTCAAATCGGAGGGCATGCTGTCCGGTCCTCTGGCAGTCTCTATGGGGGTGCCACAGGGTTCAATTCTCGGGCCGACTCTTTTCTCTGTATATATCAATGATGTTGCTCTTGCTGCGGGCGATTCCCTGATCCACCTCTACGCAGACGACACCATTCTATATACTTTAGGCCCGTCATTGGACACTGTGCTATCTAACCTCCAAACGAGCTTCAATGCCATACAACACTCCTTCCGAGGCCTCCAACTGCTCTTAAACGCTAGTAAAAACCAAATGCATGCTTTTCAACCGATCGCTGCCTGCACCCGCATGCCCGACTAGCATCACCACCCTGGATGGCTCCGACCTTGAATATGTGGACACCTATAAGTACCTAGGTGTCTGGCTAGACTGCAAACTCTCCTTCCAGACTCATATCAAACATCTCCAATCGAAAATCAAATCAAGAGTCGGCTTTCTATTCCGCAACAAAGCCTCCTTCACTCACGCTGCCAAGCTTACCCTAGTAAAACTGACTATTCTACCGATCCTCGACTTCGGCGATGTCATAAAATGCTTCCAACACTCTACTCAGCAAACTGGATGCAGTTTATCACAGTGCCATCCGTTTTGTCACTAAAGCACCTTATACTACCCACCACTGCGACTTGTGTGCTCTAGTCGGCTGGCCCTCGCTACATATTCGTCGCCAGACCCACTGGCTCCAGGTCATCTACAAGGCCATGCTAGGTAAAGCTCCGCCTTATTTCAGTTCACTGGACACGATGGCAACACCCATCCGTAGCACGCGCTCCAGCAGGTGTATCTCACTGATCATCCCTAAAGCCAACACCTCATTCGGCCGCCTTTCGTTCCAGTACTCTCCTGCCTGTGACTGGAACGAATTGCAAAAATCGCTGAAGTTGGAGACTTTTATATCCCTCACCATCTTCAAACATCAGCTATCTGAGCAGCTAACCGATCGCTGCAGCTGTACATAGTCTATTGGTAAATAGCCCACCCATTTTCACCTACCTCATCCCCACAGTTTTTATTTATTTACTTTTCTGCTCTTTTGCACACCAATATCTCTACCTGTACATGATCATCTGATCATTTATCACTCCAGTGTTAATCTGCAATATTGTAATTATTCGCCTACCTCCTCATGCCTTTTGCACACATTGTATATAGACTCCCCTTATTTTCTACTGTGTTATTGACTTGTTAATTGTTTACTCCATGTGTAACTCTGTGTTGTCTGTTCACACTGCTATGCTTTCTCTTGGCCAGGTCGCAGTTGCAAATGAGAACTTGTTCTCAACTAGCCTACCTGGTTAAATAAAGGTGAAATAAAAAAAAAGCATATTCCCCCTCAGGAAACTAAAAATATTTGGCCCTCAGATCCTCAAAAGGTTCTACAGCTGCAACATCAAGAGCATTGGTTGCATCACCTCCTGGTACGGCAATTGCTTGGCCTCCGACCGCAAGGCACTACAGAGGGTAGTGCGTATGGCCCAGTACATCACTAAGGGGCTAAGCTTCCTGCCATCCAGGACCTCTATACCAGGCGGTGTCAGAGGAAGGCTCTAAAAATTGTCAAAGACTCCAGCCACCCCAGTCATAGACTGTTCTCTCTACTACCGCATGGCAAGCGGTACCGGAGTACCGTTTGTACAAAAAGGCTTCTCAACAGTTTTTACCCCCAAGCCATAAGACTCCTGAGTCTGAGTTGCATTGTGTGCCACCCCAACCCCTCTTTTACTCTGCTGCTACTCTCTGTTTATCATATATGCATAGTCACTTCAACTATACATTCATGTACATACTACATCAATTGGGCCGACCAACCAGTGTCCCCGCATATTGACTAACCGGGCTATGTGCGTTGTATCCCGCCACCACCCGCCAACCCCTCTTTTACACTACTGCTACTCTCTGTTTATCATATTTGCATAGTCACTTTAACAATATCTACATGTACATATTACTTCAAATCAGCCTGACTAACCGGCGCCTGTATATAGCCTCGCTACTGTTATAGCCTCGCTACTGTATATAGCCTCGCTACTGTATATAGCCTCGCTACTGTATATTGCCTCGCTACTGTATATAGCCTCGCTACTGTATATAGCCTCGCTACTGTTATAGCCCCGCTACTGTATATAGCCTCGCTACTGTATATAGCCTCGCTACTGTATATTGCCTCGCTACTGTATATAGCCTCGCTACTGTATATAGCCTCGCTACTGTATATAGCCTCGCTACTGTATATAGCATCGCTACTGTATATAGCCTCGCTACTGTATATTGCCTCGCTACTGTATATAGCCTCGCTACTGTATATAGCCTCGCTACTGTATATTGCCTCGCTACTGTATATAGCCTCGCTACTGTATATAAGTGTGAGTGTGTGGGTAGAGTCCAGTGTGTGTGTGAGTGTGTGGGTAGAGTCCAGTGTATGTGTGGGTAGAGTCCAGTGTATGTGTGAGTGTGTGGGTAGAGTCCAGTGTGTGTGCATAGAGGCAAAAAGAGTTAGTGCAAAAAGTGTCAATGCATAAGACTGCTAAATAGTTAACCAAACAGCTGCAGCATTCTGCATTGTCCGTTTTTGCACTAATGTGGCTTGTTGGAGAACATATAGTTCACAGCCAGAGCTAAGTCACAGTGAGTATGTTACTGAGTGACATCTGACTAAATATTTAATAAAAGAGACAATATGATACACACACAGGTCAGAAGGCAGCTCTTAGAGGAGGAGAAGGCTTAGAGGAATCGTTTATTTCCAGGACAGAAAAGGTTCCCCACTTCTCTTCTTGTTCACATGGAATGACACAACTTTTTTCTTTAACGAGACTGCATCAGATAAAGTTAAATAGCTGTTTGAGGTGATCTCAGAAAATGGTCAAATGAAAGAGATCTGGAACAGAGTCAGACAGAGAAGCTTTATCAGATTAGGAAATTGGGGCACAATTTCCCTTAAGAGGATACAATTCAGCTGTAGCTTAAAAACTCTTATACACTGAGGCCTGCTGTCCAAGACCATTCCAGTTCAGTGCTGTTGCCCTATAACCAGAACACACTAATAATAATGTACAGAGGGTTAGTTCCACACACTACTAGTCATGTACACAGGGTTAGTTCTACACACTACTAGTCATGTACACAGGGTTAGTTCTACGCACTACTAGTCATGTACACAGGGTTAGTTCCACACACTACTAGTCATGTACACAGGGTTAGTTCTACACACTACTAGTCATGTGCACAGGGTTAGTTCTACGCACTACTAGTCATGTACACAGGGTTAGTTCTACACACTACTAGTCATGTACACAGGGTTAGTTCTACACACTACTAGTCATGTACACAGGGTTAGTTCTACGCACTACTAGTCATGTACACAGGGTTAGTTCCACACACTACTAGTCATGTACACAGGGTTAGTTCCACACACTACTAGTCATGTACACAGGGTTAGTTCCACACACTACTAGTCATGTACACAGGGTTAGTTCCACACAGTACTAGTCGTGTACACAGGGTTAGTTCTACACACTACTAGTCATGTACACAGGGTTAGTTCTACACAATGCTAGTCATGTACCCAGGGTTAGTTCTACACACTACTAGTCATGTACACAGGGTTAGTTCTACACAATGCTAGTCATGTACCCAGGGTTAGTTCTACACACTACTAGTCATGTACACAGGTTTAGTTCTACACACTACTAGTCATGTACACAGGGTTAGTTCCACACACTATTAGTCATGTACACAGGGTTAGTTCCACACACTACTAGTCATGTACCCAGGGTTAGTTCTACACACTACTAGTCATGTACACAGGGTTAGTTCCACACACTATTAGTCATGTACACAGGGTTAGTCCTACACACTATTAGTCATGTACACAGGGTTAGTTCCACACACTACTAGTCATGTACCCAGGGTTAGTTCTACACACTACTAGTCATGTACACAGGTTTAGTTCTACACACTACTAGTCATGTACACAGGGTTAGTTCCACACACTATTAGTCATGTACACAGGTTTAGTTCCACACACTATTAGTCATGTACACAGGTTTAGTTCTACACACTACTAGTCATGTACACAGGGTTAGTTGCACACACTATTAGTCATGTACACAGGGTTAGTTCCACACACTACTAGTCATGTACTCAGAGTTAGTCCTACACACTACTAGTCATGTACACAGGGTTAGTTCCACACACTATTAGTCATGTACACAGGGTTAGTTCTACACACTATTAGTCATGTACACAGGGTTAGTTCCACACACTACTAGTCATGTCCACAGGGTTAGTCCTACACACTACTAGTCATGTACACAGGGTTAGTTCTACACACTACTAGTCATGTACACAGGGTTAGTTCCACACACTACTAGTCGTGTACACAGGGTTAGTTCTACACACTACTAGTCATGTACACAGGGTTAGTTCTACACAATGCTAGTCATGTACCCAGGGTTAGTTCTACACACTACTAGTCATGTACCCAGGTTTAGTTCTACACACTACTAGTCATGTACACAGGGTTAGTTCCACACACTACTAGTCATGTACACAGGGTTAGTTCCACACACTATTAATCATGTACACAGGGTTAGTTCCACACACTACTAGTCATGTACACAGGGTTAGTCCTACACACTACTAGTCATGTACACAGGGTTAGTTCTACACACTACTAGTCATGTACACAGGGTTAGGTTAAGCTTAAGTTCCACACAATACTAGTCTTGTACACAGGGTTAGTTCTACACACCACTTTAGTTCTACACACCACTCGTCATGTACACAGGGTTAGTTCTACACACTACTAGTCATGTACCCAGGGTTAGTTCCACACACTATTAGTCATGTACACAGGGTTAGTTCTACACACTATTAGTCATGTACACAGGGTTAGTTCTACACACTATTAGTCATGTACACAGGGTTAGTTCTACACACTATTAGTCATGTACACAGGGTTAGTCCTACACACTACTAGTCATGTACACAGGGTTAGTTCTACACACTACTAGTCATGTACACAGAGTTAGTTCCACACACTACTAGTCATGTACACAGGGTTAGTTCCACACACTACTAGTCATGTACTCAGAGTTAGTCCTACACACTACTAGTCATGTACACAGGGTTAGTTCCACACACTATTAGTCATGTACACAGGGTTAGTTCTACACACTATTAGTCATGTACACAGGGTTAGTTCCACACACTACTAGTCATGTACACAGGGTTAGTCCTACACACTACTAGTCATGTACACAGGGTTAGTTCTACACACTACTAGTCATGTACACAGGGTTAGTTCCACACACTACTAGTCGTGTACACAGGGTTAGTTCTACACACTACTAGTCATGTACACAGGGTTAGTTCTACACAATGCTAGTCATGTACCCAGGGTTAGTTCTACACACTACTAGTCATGTACCCAGGTTTAGTTCTACACACTACTAGTCATGTCCACAGGGTTAGTTCTACACAATGCTAGTCATGTACCCAGGGTTAGTTCTACACACTACTAGTCATGTACACAGGTTTAGTTCTACACACTACTAGTCATGTACACAGGGTTATTTCCACACACTATTAGTCATGTACACAGGGTTAGTTCCACACACTATTAGTCATGTACACAGGGTTAGTCCTACACACTATTAGTCATGTACACAGGGTAGGTTCCACACACTACTAGTCATGTACCCAGGGTTAGTTGTACACACTACTAGTCATGTACACAGGTTTAGTTCTACACACTACTAGTCATGTACACAGGGTTAGTTCCACACACTATTAGTCATGTACACAGGTTTAGTTCCACACACTATTAGTCATGTACACAGGTTTAGTTCTACACACTACTAGTCATGTACACAGGGTTAGTTCCACACACTATTAGTCATGTACACAGGGTTAGTTCCACACACTACTAGTCATGTACTCAGAGTTAGTCCTACACACTACTAGTCATGTACACAGGGTTAGTTCCACACACTATTAGTCATGTACACAGGGTTAGTTCTACACACTATTAGTCATGTACACAGGGTTAGTTCCACACACTACTAGTCATGTCCACAGGGTTAGTCCTACACACTACTAGTCATGTACACAGGGTTAGTTCTACACACTACTAGTCATGTACACAGGGTTAGTTCCACACACTACTAGTTAGTTCGTAGGGTACACAGGGTTAGTTCTACACACTACTAGTCATGTACACAGGGTTAGTACTACACAATGCTAGTCATGTACCCAGGGTTAGTTCTACACACTACTAGTCATGTACCCAGGTTTAGTTCTACACACTACTAGTCATGTACACAGGGTTAGTTCCACACACTACTAGTCATGTACACAGGGTTAGTTCCACACACTATTAATCATGTACACAGGGTTAGTTCCACACACTACTAGTCATGTACACAGGGTTAGTCCTACACACTACTAGTCATGTACACAGGGTTAGTTCTACACACTACTAGTCATGTACACAGGGTTAGGTTAAGCTTAAGTTCCACACAATACTAGTCTTGTACACAGGGTTAGTTCTACACACCACTCGTCATGTACACAGGGTTAGTTCTACACACTACTAGTCATGTACACAGGGTTAGTTCCACACACTATTAGTCATGTACACAGGGTTAGTTCCACACACTATTAGTCATGTACACAGGGTTAGTTCTACACACTATTAGTCATGTACACAGGGTTAGTCCTAGACACTACTAGTCATGTACACAGGGTTAGTTCTACACACTACTAGTCATGTACACAGAGTTAGTTCCACACACTACTAGTCATGTACACAGGGTTAGTTCCACACACTACTAGTCATGTACTCAGAGTTAGTCCTACACACTATTAGTCATGTACACAGGGTTAGTTCCACACACTACTAGTCATGTACACAGGGTTAGTTCTACACACTATTAGTCATGTACACAGGGTTAGTTCCACACACTACTAGTCATGTACACAGGGTTAGTCCTACACACTACTAGTCATGTACACAGGGTTAGTTCTACACACTACTAGTCATGTACACAGGGTTAGTTCCACACACTACTAGTCGTGTACACAGGGTTAGTTCTACACACTACTAGTCATGTACACAGGGTTAGTTCCACACACTACTAGTCATGTACAATGCTAGTCATGTACCCAGGGTTAGTTCTACACACTACTCATGTCATTAGTACCCAGGTTTAGTTCTACACACTACTAGTCATGTACACAGGGTTAGTTCCACACACTACTAGTCATGTACACAGGGTTAGTTCTACACACCACTAGTCATGTACACAGGGTTAGTTCTACACACTAGTCATGTACAGGGTTAGTTCCACACACTAGTCATGGGGTTAGTTCTACACACTACTAGTCATGTACACAGGGTTAGTCCTACACACTACTAGTCATGTACACAGGGTTAGTCCTACACACTACTAGTTGTACACAGGGTTAGTTCTACACACTACTAGTCATGTACACAGAGTTAGTTCCACACACTACTAGTCATGTACACACACACTACTAGTCATGGGTTAGTTCCACACACTACTAGTCATGTACTCAGAGTTAGTCCTACACACTACTAGTCATGTACACAGGGTTAGTTCCACACACTATTAGTCATGTACACAGGGTTAGTTCTACACACTATTAGTCATGTACACAGGGTTAGTTCCACACACTACTAGTCATGTACACAGGGTTAGTCCTACACACTACTAGTCATGTACACAGGGTTAGTTCTACACACTACTAGTCATGTACACAGGGTTAGTTCCACACACTACTAGTCGTGTACACAGGGTTAGTTCTACACACTACTAGTCATGTACACAGGGTTAGTTCTACACAATGCTAGTCATGTACCCAGGGTTAGTTCTACACACTACTAGTCATGTACCCAGGTTTAGTTCTACACACTACTAGTCATGTACACAGGGTTAGTTCTACACACCACTCGTCGTGTACACAGGGTTAGTTCTACACACTACTAGTCATGTACACAGGGTTAGTTCTACACACTACTAGTCATGTACACAGGGTTAGTTCTACACACTACTAGTCATGTACACAGGTTTAGTTCTACACAATACTAGTCATGTACACAGGGTTAGTTCTACACACTTCTAGTCATGTACACAGGGTTAGCTCTACACACTACTAGTCACGTACACAGGTTTAGTTCTACACAATGCTAGTCATGTACACAGGGTTAGTTCTACACACTACTAGTCATGTACACAGGGTTAGTTCTACACACTACTAGTCATGTACACAGGGTTAGTTCTACACAATACTAGTCATGTACACAGGGTTAGTTCTTCACACTACTAGTCATGTACACAGGGTTAGTTCTACACAATGCTAGTCATGTACACAGGGTTAGTTCTACACACTACTAGTCATATACACAGGTTTAGTTCTACACGCTACTAGTCATGTACACAGGGTTAGCTCTACACACTACTAGTCACGTACACAGGTTTAGTTCTACACAATGCTAGTCATGTACATAGAGTTTGGGTTAAGATTACTACCAGCTTTATTCCGTTGATCTATATGCATGCTTACAAGTGGGTGGAGTGGGACTTTTGGAGTAGCAGATCGCTTTTTGGTAACATGATATCCTCGCCGTTCCCACCCCATTCACAAAGGCAACATTTTTTGTTTTTGTCTTTTCATTTTGTGAAAACAAGGAAGAGTCACCTTCCCTTGCTTATAGTAGCTAGCTGGCTTTAACCTGGCTAAAAACATAGCAAGCTAGCTAGCCTTTTTAGCTTCCCACATCTCAATGTGAAATAATAAGATTTATAATAAAACATTTATTCTTGTTGTTTGGTTTACTGTTTGAACAGTCGCTGAGATATTATATTTGGTTATCAATGCAAATAGGCTACTTTGATGAATAGCCTATATAGCCTATAGATCAGATCAAGGAACCAAGTGATAACACTGCCTCCATGGCTGCTGAACTAATGATACGGCGTGTCTCAATTTTCAGATAGCAAAAAAGTATGTTGAATGCTGGAACGTATTACAAGAAGCCGCCACTTTGTGGCAAACATTTTCATTGCAACACTCCGAACCTTGCATCTGCGTATAGTTTGTAGTAAGCTTTAGGGTTAGAACTACACACTACTCTTAAGGGTTAAGGGTTAAGATGTCAGCATGCTTCAGTTTGGCTAGCCTCTCTGGTCTTTCGGGTCTCTCTGGCCTCCCTGACCTCTCTGGCCTCCCTGGCCTCTCTGGTGCCTCTGGACTTTCTAGCCTCTCTGGCCTCTCTGGCCTCTCTGGACTCTCTGGTCTCTCTATTCCCTCTGGACTCTCTGGTCTCTCTGGACTCTCTGGACTCTCTGGAGACTCTCTGTTCTCTCTGGACTCTCTGGTCTCTCTGGTCTCTGGACTCTCTGGTCTCTGGACTCTCTGGTCTCTGGACTCTCTGGTCTCTGGACTCTCTGGTCTC
The DNA here is from genome assembly GCF_034236695.1 of Oncorhynchus nerka. NCBI lineage: Eukaryota > Metazoa > Chordata > Actinopteri > Salmoniformes > Salmonidae > Oncorhynchus > Oncorhynchus nerka. The sequence continues at coordinate 44,588,693 of NC_088396.1, forward strand.
TCTGGACTCTCTGGACTCTCTGGGCTCTCTGGTCTCTGGTCCCTCTGGTCTCTCTGGTCTCTCTGGACTCTCTGGAGACTCTCTGGACTCTCTGGTCTCTGGACTCTCGGGACTCTAAAACTTCTCTGGCCTCTCCGGACTCTCTGGTCTCTCTGGCCTCCCTGGTCTCCCTGGCCTCTCTGGTCTCTAAAGCCTCTCTGGCCTCTCTGGCCTCTCTGGTCTCCCTGGCCTCTGGTCTCCCTGGCCTCTCTGGACTCTAAAGCCTCTCTGGACTCCCTGGCCTCTCTGGTCTCTAAACATTCTCTTGACTATCTGGACTCTCTGGACTCGCTGGCCTCTAAAGCCTCTCTGGACTCTCTGGTCTCTCTGGTCTCTAAAGCCTCTCTGGACTCCCTGGCCTCTCTGGTCTCTCTGGACTCTCTGGCCTCTAAACATTCTCTTGACTATCTGGACTCTCTGGACTCGCTGGCCTTTCTGGTCTCGATGGCCTCTCTGGACTCTCTGGACTCGATGGTCTCTCTGGACTCTCTGGCCTCTCTGTTCTCTAAAGCCTCTCTGGACTCTCTGGTCTCTCTGTTCTCTAAAGCCTCTCTGGACTCTCTGGCCTCTCTGGACTCTCTGGTCTCTCTGTTCTCTAAAGATCCTCTGGACTCTCTTATCTCTCTGTTCTCTAAAGCCTCTCTGGACTCTCTGGTCTCTCTGTTCTCTAAAGACTCTCTTGTATAACAAGTAAACAATAACAATAAAGAACAGGTCTATGAACAAGAACAACTATGCTCTTACAATGCAGGCTAAGAGCCTACTTAGTTGAGGCTAAGGGTCTACTTAGTTGAGGCTAAGAGCCTACTTAGTTGAGGCTAAGAGCCTACTTAGTTGAGACTAAGGGTCTACTTAGTTGAGGCTAAGAGCCTACTTAGTTGAAGCTAAGGGTCTACTTAGTTGAGGCTAAGGGTCTACTTAGTTGAGGCTAAGGGTCTACTTAGTTGAGGCACTTAGTTGAGGCTAAGGGTCTACTTAGTTGAGGCTAAGAGCCTACTTAGTTGAGGCTAAGGGTCTACTTAGTTGAGGCTAAGGGTCTACTTAGTTGAGGCTAAGGGTCTACTTAGTTGAGGTTAAGAGCCTACTTAGTTGAGGCTAAGGGTCTACTTAGTTGAGGCTAAGAGCCTACTTAGTTGAGGCTAAGGGTCTACTTAGTTAAGGCTAAGGGTCTACTTAGTTGAGGCTAAGGGTCTACTTAGTTAAGGCTAAGGGTCTACTTAGTTGAGGCTAAGGGTCTACTTAGTTGAGGCTAAGGGCCTACTTAGTTGAGGCTAAGGGCCTACTTAGTTGAGGCTAAGGGCCTACTTAGTTGAGGCTAAGGGCCTACTTAGTTGAGGCTAAGGGCCTACTTAGTTGAGGCTAAGGGTCTACTTAGTTGAGGCTAAGGGTCTACTTAGTTGAGGCTAAGGGCCTACTTAGAGGCTAAGGATCTAATTCATGTTCTAATCATCTGAGCATATATTTTGCCTTTCAATTTCTACTCTTACTTTCCCCTGGCTGCTAGACTTTGAAACCACTTGAACTAACATTTCCATGTACCGTTAAACATACTGAGACACACCACGTTTAATTACCTTCCATATCATTCTGAATGAAACCTTTGAATTTATTCCCAGTTAATGGCAATTAGACTGGATCAAAGCGGAGGTTAGACGAGGACCAGACCCTTATAAAGCAGAATGAAATTAACTCTTAGAGAAGAAGAATCGCGAATAGGAACAACTGATTGTACATTATTCATTTTGGGAGAAATTATGTTTAAATTGGTAATTTAACAATTATAAACCTTCTTTTCAATGAACAGTTTGTTATTTAACTTCTAGTTTGCACCTAATCAGTGCAGGATTCATCCGTTGGGTTTTCCCCCTTTCTGACTGAAAGATTTCATTTAGAGTATCACCCTGTTTAGCTAAGACGTGTTTTGTTGTTTGTTTCTTTTAGATTAAATCACATCAAATCCTAATTACAGTTTGATTTCCATAATCAAATAATTACAAGAGTGCTGTCTTCATTTCAGGAATGATTTCTTGGGTGTTACAGTGGAATCTTGTCAGGAAGCTCCAGGTCAGAGTCAGTGACATGACATGAATGTAGTTAAGGTTCAACTTGTCACTGTAGAGTTGTCTCCTCCCATGTCTAACGGTGGACCAGTCTGGTGGACCAGACAGTGTTTATGGTAGTCTCTCCATCCATCCCAACAGGGCCTGTCCTGTCAGCCTTATCAGAACTAATGAGTGGCCACTGCTTATTACTCCCCTTCTTCTCCATGCGGTCCCTGGGTCTGGATCTCTTGGAGCACTATCCTGGCTCATCATTCTAGCCAGTGTCTGCCCAGTCCAGTCAGAGTGTCTAACCTCTGTAGACCTTCCCGCCGTGGGAACGATGTGCTCTTCATACCCTGATGAACCAAAGGCCCTGTCATCCTCCGACTCTCAGCTACCTCGCTACCGACTCTCTCTCTCTCTCTCTCTCTCTCTCTCTCTCTCTCTCTCTCTCTCTCTCATAAATTGTCAGGAGTGCTGGGCAGCTGTCTAAGCCATGTTCGTAGGCCTTCCTGCTCTGAGTACATTAGACCATCCCTGGGGACAGAGGGAGGCAAGGGCAGGGACATGGGGTGAGTGTTTCGCAGAGTGTGTGTTTATGAAGGGAGTGGGGGCTGTAGTCAAGGCAAACCTGCACATATAAGCGAGGTCTCCTCCCACACACGTTCTCTCAAGCTCCTTGTGAGTGCTGCTGGGCAAGCCGATAGTGGCAGACAAGGATTTGTCGGAGTGGCGGGGGCAGGGTGAGGGGGGGGGGATTCTCCCACCACCAACTGTTAGCTGCAGTTTCAACCCCAGCCAAAGTGTCCTCTTGGGCGAGTGATATTCCCATGCCCTGACGCATTCCTGCTTGAGATCGCAGACGCGTTTTTGGGGGTTGTATTTATTTTTCCTCCCCCTACGTGGAGTCCAGGATGTAGCCCCAATGCATTCCCACTGACCTACGTGGGAGGAGGAACTACAGAGCCCTCCTGTACACGCACGCACACACACACACACACACACACACACACACACACACACACACACACACACACACACACACACACACACACACACACACACACACACACACACACACACACACACACACACACACACACACAGCGCCATTAGGCCGGCTCCCATGGGGCTGTGCTCTCTGTTAAAGACCGTAGTCACACTGAAAGCTCTGCTCTCTGAGTTTATTCTAACTGGGGGTAGAAGTCAGATTAAGAGCAGGTTGTCATCTTCCTCTTCACAAGACCGGGTCCCTTTGAAATGGAAAGTGACACAAATACTTGATGTTATGTTACGGTGAATGAGATCTTCTTGTAGGAAGATCAAAATCTCTAAATCTCTAGCTGAACATCCAGCTACATCCATCCTGTACATCCAGCTATTCATTTACATGATCACTTCAAAGCACTCTGCAACCAATCAACTGAATCCTTATATTGCGTAAGCAGCTCTTTAAATCAGCTCTCGTGTTGGTTATTTACTCCCTGTGATTAGCAAATTGTATTTGAGTTTCTAAGGTTGTTTAATTGAAAGATAATATTGAAACAATTTGCATGTCTTGCCCTGGCCTTACATTAGTTGTTAATAATTGATGCGTGTGCATATAACTTCAGGCCCAATGGATGTAGAACTAGTATTCATGGTTCTGTAAGGAAGGACCCTAAGGATGTATGAAAGGATTCTCATGAGCATTTCCTAGCTCATTGACAGACTTTATGGAGCACCCAGTAGGTGACAGACTTTATGGTGCACCCAGTAGGTGATAGAGTTTAGGGTGTACCCAGTAGGTGATAGAGTTTAGGGTGTACCCAGTAGGTGATAGAGTTTAGGGTGTACCCAGTAGGTGACAGACGTTATGGTGCACCCAGTAGGTGATAGAGTTTAGGGTGTACCCTGTAGGTGATAGAGTTTAGGGTGTACTCAGTAGGTGATAGAGTTTAGGGTGTACCCAGTAGGTGATAGAGTTTAGGGTGCACCCAGTAGGTGATAGAGTTTAGGGTGTACCCAGTAGGTGATAGAGTTTATGGTGCACCCAGTAGGTGATAGAGTTTAGGGTGTACCCAGTAGGTGATAGAGTTTAGGGTGTACCCAGTAGGTGACAGACTTTATGGTGAACCCAGTAGGTGATAGAGTTTAGGGTGTACCCAGTAGGTGATAGAGTTTAGGGTGTACCCAGTAGGTGATAGAGTTTAGGGTGCACCCAGTAGGTGACAGACTTTATGGTGAACCCAGTAGGTGTTAGAGTTTAGGGTGTACCCAGTAGGTGATAGAGTTTAGGGTGCACCCAGTAGGTGATAGAGTTTAGGGTGCACCCAGTAGGTGATAGAGTTTAGGGTGTACCCAGTAGGTGATAGAGTTTAGGGTGCACCCAGTAGGTGATAGAGTTTAGGGTGCACCCAGTAGGTGATAGAGTTTAGGGTGTACCCAGTAGGTGATAGAGTTTAGGGTGCACCCAGTAGGTGACAGACTTTATGGTGAACCCAGTAGGTGATAGAGTTTAGGGTGCACCCAGTAGGTGATAGAGTTTAGGGTGTAACCAGTAGGTGATAGAGTTTAGGGTGCACCCAATAGGTGATAGAGTTTAGGGTGCACCCAGTAGGTGATAGAGTTTAGGGTGCACCCAGTAGGTGACAGACTTTATGGTGCACCCAGTAGGTGATAGAGTTTAGGGTGTACCCAGTAGCACCCAGTAGGTGATAGAGTTTATGGTGCACCCAGTAGGTGATAGAGTTTAGGGTGTACCCAGTAGGTGACAGACTTTATGGTGCACCCAGTAGGTGATAGAGTTTATGGTGCACCCAGTAGGTGATAGAGTTTAGGGTGTACCCAGTAGGTGATAGAGTTTAGGGTGTACCCAGTAGGTGTTAGTTTAGGGTGCACCCAGTAGGTGATAGACTTTATGGTGCACCCAGTAGGTGATAGAGTTTAGGGTGTACCCAGTAGCACCCAGTAGGTGATAGACTTTATGGTGCACCCAGTAGGTGATAGAGTTTAGGGTGTACCCAGTAGGTGACAGACTTTATGGTGCACCCAGTAGGTGATAGAGTTTAGGGTGTACCCAGTAGGTGATAGAGTTTAGGGTGTACCCAGTAGGTGATAGAGTTTATGGTGTACCCAGTAGGTGATAGAGTTTAGGGTGTACCCAGTAGCACCCAGTAGGTGACAGATTTTATGGTGCACCCAGTAGGTGATAGAGTTTATGGTGCACCCAGTAGGTGATAGAGTTTAGGGTGTACCCAGTAGGTGACAGACTTTATGGTGCACCCAGTAGGTGATCGAGTTTAGGGTGTACCCAGTAGGTGATAGAGTTTAGGGTGTACCCAGTAGGTGATAGATTTTAGGGTGTACCCAGTAGGTGATAGAGTTTAGGGTGTACCCAGTAGGTGATAGAGTTTATGGTGTACCCAGTAGGTGATAGAGTTTAGGGTGTACCCAGTAGGTGACAGACTTTATGGTGCACCCAGTAGGTGATAGAGTTTAGGGTGTACCCAGTAGGTGATAGTTTAGGGTGCACCCAGTAGGTGATAGACTTTATGGTGCACCCAGTAGGTGATAGAGTTTAGGGTGTACCCAGTAGGTGATAGAGTTTAGGTAATAGACTTTATGGTGCACCCAGTAGGTGATAGAGTTTAGGGTGTACCCAGTAGGTGACAGACTTTATGGTGCACCCAGTAGGTGATAGAGTTTAGGTGTACCCAGTAGGTGATAGAGTTTAGGTGTACCCAGTAGGTGATTTAGATTTAGAGTTTAGGGTGTACCCAGGTGACAGATTTTAGGTGATAGAGTTTAGGTGTACCCAGTAGGTGATAGAGTTTATGGTGACAGACTTTATGGAGCAGGTGATAGAGTTTAGGTGTACCCAGATAGAGTTTAGGGTGTACAGACTTTATGGTGCACCCAGTAGGTGATAGAGTTTAGGGTGTACCCAGTAGGTGATAGTTTAGGGTGCACCCAGTAGGTGATAGACTTTATGGTGCACCCAGTAGGTGATAGAGTTTAGGGTGTACCCAGTAGCACCCAGTAGGTGATAGACTTTATGGTGCACCCAGTAGGTGATAGAGTTTAGGGTGTACCCAGTAGGTGACAGACTTTATGGTGCACCCAGTAGGTGATAGAGTTTAGGGTGTACCCAGTAGGTGATAGAGTTTAGGGTGTACCCAGTAGGTGATAGATTTTAGGGTGTACCCAGTAGGTGATAGAGTTTAGGGTGTACCCAGTAGGTGATAGAGTTTATGGTGTACCCAGTAGGTGATAGAGTTTAGGGTGTACCCAGTAGCACCCAGTAGGTGACAGATTTTATGGTGCACCCAGTAGGTGATAGAGTTTATGGTGCACCCAGTAGGTGATAGAGTTTAGGGTGTACCCAGTAGGTGACAGACTTTATGGTGCACCCAGTAGGTGATAGAGTTTAGGGTGTACCCAGTAGGTGATAGAGTTTAGGGTGTACCCAGTAGGTGATAGATTTTAGGGTGTACCCAGTAGGTGATAGAGTTTAGGGTGTACCCAGTAGGTGATAGAGTTTATGGTGTACCCAGTAGGTGATAGAGTTTAGGGTGTACCCAGTAGCACCCAGTAGGTGACAGACTTTATGGTGCACCCAGTAGGTGATAGAGTTTAGGGTGTACCCAGTAGCACCCAGTAGGTGATAGAGTTTATGGTGCACCCAGTAGGTGATAGAGTTTAGGGTGTACCCAGTAGGTGACAGACTTTATGGTGCACCCAGTAGGTGATAGAGTTTAGGGTGTACCCAGTAGGTGATAGAGTTTAGGGTGTACCCAGTAGGTGATAGAGTTTAGGGTGTACCCAGTAGCACCCAGTAGGTGACAGACTTTATGGTGCACCCAGTAGGTTATAGAGTTTAGGGTGCACCCAGTAGGTGATAGAGTTTAGGGAGCACCCAGTAGGTGATAGAGTTTAGGGAGCACCCAGTAGGTGACAGACTTTATGGTGCACCCAGTAGGTGATAGAGTTTAGGGTGCACCCAGTAGCACCCAGTAGGTGATAGAGTTTAGGGTGTACCCAGTAGCATCCAGTCGGTGATAGAGTTTAGGGTGCACCCAGTAGGTGATAGAGTTTATGGTGCACCCAGTTTTTGTATAGTAGTAAACTGTATTGTGGTGGGGGGAACACAGTAGTCAAACGTATGTTGAATTTCTCTTGACAGACATTGACCCTGAGCTGAAATAGTGATCCATTAATACCCAAGCGATGGTGTGAGGAGGACAAAGAGGAGGAATGACATCCCTTCTTTCTGGGGAAGAGAGAGTAAAGTCTAACATCCCTGTTTTCTCAGAGCAGTCAAAATCTCTGGACTGTTTCCTGTCTGGGTCCTTCCCATCCCTCCAAGTGGAGGAACACAGGAAGTAACTACCCTCTAGGTGCTCTGAATGTCAGAATGCGGTGAGGACATTGCTCGGGGGCCTGATTCATGTTATCATCACACTCCAAAGCTTCACACGTTCCCCTCGCTCATCTCCCACGCTGGAGCTAGGAGCCTTAGGGGCCAGTGACATCACCAGGAAAATGACCCTCTCTTCCTGCTTTACTGTGACTAGAGTACAGCCACTGGCTAAGTAGAGAAAGAGAGGAGAGGGGTGTGGTAGGTTCTGAGAAGTGGAAATCTAGGGGCTTAGAGAAACCAATCAACTCAATTTGATTGGTTGGAAATGCACATGCTTATGACGCACATGCTTGATGATTACTGTGTTGTCACTTCTCATGCTTGATGATTACTGTGTTGTCACTTCTCATGCCTGATTACTGGGTTGTCACTTCACATGCTTGATGATTACTGTGTTGTCCCTTCTCATGCTTGATGATTACTGTGTTGTCACTTCTCATGCTTGATGATTACTGTGTTGTCACTTCTCATGCTTGATGATTACTGCGTTGTCACTTCACATGCCTGATGATTACTGTGTTGTCACTTCTCATGCTTGATGATTACTGTGTTGTCACTTCGCATGCCTGATGATTACTGTGTTGTCACTTCTCAGGCCTGATGATTACTGTGTTGTCACTTCGCATGCCTGATGATTACTGTGTTGTCACTTCTCATGCTTGATGATTACTGTGTTGTCACTTCTCAGGCCTGATGATTACTGTGTTGTCACTTCGCATGCCTGATGATTACTGTGTTGTCACTTCTCATGCCTGATGATTACTGTGTTGTCACTTCTTAGCAAGACTTTAAACATTTACATTTAAGTCATTTAGCAGACGCTCTTATCCAGAGCGACTTACAAAGGCTGACTGTTGTGATTTACAGTATAAAGTCAAATTCATTCCGAGATGGACTCTGTTGAACATAAAGGCGTGTCTGTTGTCTTCTTGGAGTATTTGACACAGAAGTACAAATGTTTGTTTTAAAAGACAACATCAGCATATGCTTACAAACGATGTGCAAACAAAGGGATTAAGTGACTCTGATAAATCAACTTGTTTTTGTATCTGGTGAGTCACAGGCCTGAGACCTGAAGTCATCTTTTGGATGGAACAACATTGTGCTTGAACACATCTTGGTTTGGTTACCCGCTCTGATGTAGGCATTAAAATCGGAAACACGCCGGATTTTTCCCTTAGCGTACGCCTTGGTGACTCCAAACATGGCATAACATTTACGTTTCCGAGATATCCTGGGATGTTGAGTCGCATGCAGACCCTCATAAGGAAGAGTACCTGACAGGATGTTACAGAGGCTGTATGAGTGACATAAAAACCAGCTGTTACATTCGCCACTCCTAGCTAGCACAGAGCAGAGACATGGAGCTCTATGATGTCATCCGGAACACTCTCATTCTCACTGTGTAATGGAAAGAATTCTGGCATCACTCGGCTTTTTACAGAAACATACAGTCATTTGACAGTGTGACTTGGAGAATTTACACATGCTCCAATTGGGACCATTTTCTCAGCCCCACAAAATACAATTACCCACAGCACTTGTCACGCTTGTTGGATGCTTCTGAAGTCATCCGTTGACTGCACCTTCATAATCTCGAAATGAGGTACTCTTGTGGGCCTAATAACTTACATCATTAGAGGGAATGTTCTGTTTTGGGGGGGGGGTTAAGCTATTGTAATGGGAAGAAAACGAGTGATGTAGAAATATGCCAAGTCATCCTCAATCAAAGGCATGTTGATAAACTGCAGATATTTACCCTTTGTCTATGGTGACATAATAATTAGGAATGACAGGCTACGCAGTTGTTCTACATTAAGAATGAAAGATCTCAGTGTTTCTTTGGGTATAAATATTAATAAAAATGTGTGCAATGGTAGATTGTCCTTATGTTACTTGGGTGGGGGGGGGGTTGAACAGTTTGAACAGCCTTACCATCAGAAAAATAGAGGAAATAAAATACATGAATCTCCGGTACGTAAAACTATAAGAATTATAGGGTTAAATAAATAAACATCTAGGATTTTGTATTCTAGCATAAATCAAATCAAATCACATGTATTTCTATAGCCCTTCTTACATCAGCTGATATCTCAAAGTGCTGTACAGAAACCCAGCCTAAAATCCCAAACAGCAAGCAATGCAGGTGTAGAAGCACGGTGGCTAGGAAAAACTCCTAGAAAGGCCAAAACCTAGGAAGAAACCTAGAAAGGAACCAGGCTATGAGGGGTGGCCAGTCCTCTTCTGGCTGTGCCGGGTGGAGATTATAACAGAACTTGGCCAAGATGTTCAAATGTTCATAAATGACCAGCATGGTCAAATAATAATAATCACAGTAGTTGTCAAGGGTGCAGCAAGTCAGCACCTCAGGAGTAAATGTCAGTTGGCTTTTCATAGCCGATCATTAAGAATATCTCTACCGCTCCTGCTGTCTCTAGAGAGTTGAAAACAGCAGGTCTGGGACAGGTAGCACGTCCGGTGATCAGGTCAGGGTTCCATAGCCGCAGGCAGAACAGTTGAGACTGGAGCAGCAGCATGGCCAGGTGGACTGGGGACAGCAAGGAGTCATCATGCCAGGTAGTCCTGAGGCATGGTCCTAGGGCTCAGGTCCTCCGAGAGAGAGAAAGAAAGAGAGAATTAGAGAGAGCATACTTAAATTCACACAAGACAGGAGAAGTACTCCAGATATAACAAACTGACCCTAGCCCCTCAACACATAAACTACTGCATCATAAATACTGGAGGCTGAGACAGGAGGGGTCAGGAGACACTGTGGCCCCATTTGATGATACCCCCGGAGAGGGCCAAACAGGAACCCCACCCACTTTGCCAAAGCACAGCCCCCACACCAATAGAGGGATATCTTCAACCACCAACTTATCATCCTGAGACAAGGCCGAGTATAGCCCACAAAGATATCCGCCAAGGCACAACCCAAGGGGGGAGCGCCAACCCAGACAGGAAGATCACGACAGTGACTCAACCCACTCAAGTGAAGCACCCCTCCTAGGGACGGCATGAAAGAGCACCAGTAAGCCAGTGACTCAGCCCCTGTAAAAGGGTTAGAGGCAGAGAATCCCAGTGGAGAGAGGGGAACCGGCCAGGCAGAGACAGCAAGGGCGGTTCGTTGCTCCAGAGCCTTTCCGTTCACCTTCACACTTCTGGGCCAGACTACACTCAATCATATGACCCAATTAAGAGATGAGTCTTCAGTACAGACTTAAAGGTTGAGACTGAGTCTGCGTCTCTCACATGGGTAGGTAGACCATTCCATAAAAATTGAGCTCTATAGGAGAAAGCCCTGTCTCCATCTGTTTGCTTAGAAATTATAGGGACAATTAGGAGGCCTGAATCTTGTGACCGTAGCGTGTAGGTATGTATTCCAGGACCAAATTGGAAAGATAGGTAGGAGCAAGCCCATGTAATGCTTTGTAGGTTAGCAGTAAAACCTTGAAATCAGCCCTTGCCTTAACAGGAAGCCAGTGTAGGGAGGCTAGCACTGGAATAATATGATCAAATTAGTTGGTTCTAGTCAGGATTCTAGCCGTATTTAGCACTAACTGAAGTTTATTTGGTGCTTTATCCGGGTAGCCGGAAAGTAGAGCATTGCAGTAGTCTAACCTAGAAGTAAAAAAAAGCATGGATTCATTTTTCTGCATCATTTTTGGATAGAAAGTTTCTGATTTTTGCAATGTTACGTAGATGGAATCTTGATATGTTTGCCAAAAGAATGATCAGGGTCCAGAGTAATTCCGAGGTCCTTCACAGTTTTATTTGAGACGACTGTACAACCATCAAGATTAATTGTCAGATTCAACAGAAGATCTCTTTGTTTCTTGGGACCTAGAACAAGCATCTCTGTTTTGTCCGAGTTTAAAAGCTGAAAGTTTGCAGCCATCCACTACCTTATGTCTGAAACACATGCTTCTAGCGAGGGCAATTTTGGGGCTTCATCCATGTTTCATTGAAATGTACAGGTGTGTGTCATCCGCAGTGAAAGTTAACATGATGTTTTCGAATGACATCCCCAAGAGGTAAATGAGATTTGCAATATGTAACAAAACCAGAATAGCATTACACAGAGATATATTACACAGTGATGGATGAGTAGATTAAGTAATGCAGAATACCTGTGGTTGCTTTGAATCAATAGCCGTGAATGATGGGGTTGTAGTCGGTTATCTATTAGCTAGAAAACAGGCCAATTCCAGTGACTGGTGCAGATGCAGCAGCCATAATCTGTTTACCTTTGTCCACCCCGAGGCACTGCAGTGCGGAACAGATGTTAGCAGATGTTATGAGCCAGGTTCCATGTGACATAAAAGAGTGACATTTTAGCCGCTAAAACCCAATCCACACAGGAACACTATAATGACATTGTGGATATGCAGAGACCTAGAGCGCCCTCTAGTTTGAACTCTTTTAATGATTCAACACCTTTATCCAGTGGGAACGCATTCTAGTCATACTGTAACTAACCATCCTCTTACATGAACTCCTGCTCCCTCTGATGCATTACCTGTCTAAGGAGCTGTTTTTTTTGCGCTCAAGGCGACCTGGAGCATTACAGCAACTCTCTCTGGGTCAAATAATGAACAACCCTAAACTATGAAATAACCTGCTAGTCTCTTTACGAAGAGGACCTGAGAGAAAACAGCCGGCCTGTAAAGAGCAGCTATCGCCCCCTCCATTCCCCTTCCCGCCCTCTACTCTCATATCTTACTCTCTTCCTTTCTCTTCCTGCCTTCAAAACTCTCAACGTTCCCAAGAGATCCCACCTTTATTCCTGCAGTTTGTTTCCTTCTGCGGACTTACCTAACATGATCTTGGCAACGGACCACGGCCAATAATCCCTGGTGTGGGAGAGAGGTGGTGGGTGTACGCTACGTCTTCTCCACTCCTCTTCCACTCCTCTTCCACTTCTGCCCTGGAGGTGGTGGGTGTACGCTACGTCTTCTCCACTCCTCTTCCACTCCTCTTCCACTTCTGCCCTGGAGGTGGTGGGTGTACGCTACGTCTTCTCCACTCCTCTTCCACTTCTGCCCTGGAGGTGGTGGGTGTACGCTACGTCTTCTCCACTGCTCTTCCACTTCTGCCCTGGAGGTGGTGGGTGTACGCTACGTCTTCTCCACTCCTCTTCCACTCCTCTTCCACTTCTGCCCTGGAGGTGGTGGGTGTTCTCCACTCCTCTTCCACTCCTCTTCCACTTCTGCCCTGGAGGTGGTGGGTGTTCTCCACTCCTCTTCCACTTCTGCCCTGGAGGTGGTGGGTGTACGCTACGTCTTCTCCACTCCTCTTCCACTTCTGCCCTGGAGGTGGTGGGTGTACGCTACGTCTTCTCCACTCCTCTTCCACTCCTCTTCCACTTCTGCCCTGGAGGTGGTGGGTGTACGCTACGTCTTCTCCACTCCTCTTCCACTTCTGCCCTGGAGGTGGTGGGTGTACGCTACGTCTTCTCCACTCCTCTTCCACTCCTCTTCCACTTCTGCCCTGGAGGTGGTGGGTGTACGCTACGTCTTCTCCACTCCTCTTCCACTTCTGCCCCGGAGGTGGTGGGTGTACGCTACGTCTTCTCCACTCCTCTTCCACTCCTCTTCCACTTCTGCCCTGGAGGTGGTGGGTGTACGCTACGTCTTCTCCACTCCTCTTCCACTCCTCTTCCACTTCTGCCCTGGAGGTGGTGGGTGTACGCTACGTCTTCTCCACTCCTCTTCCACTTCTGCCCTGGAGGTGGTGGGTGTACGCTACGTCTTCTCCACTCCTCTTCCACTTCTGCCCTGGAGGTGGTGGGTGTACGCTACGTCTTCTCCACTCCTCTTCCACTCCTTCCACTTCTGCCCTGGAGGTGGTGGGTGTACGCTACGTCTTCTCCACTCCTCTTCCACTCCTTCCACTTCTGCCCTGGAGGTGGTGGGTGTACGCTACGTCTTCTCCACTCCTCTTCCACTCCTTCCACTTCTGCCCTGGAGGTGGTGGGTGTACGCGACGTCTTCTCCACTCCTCTTCCACTTCTGCCCTGGAGGTGGTGGGTGTACGCTACGTCTTCTCCACTCCTCTTCCACTCCTTCCACTTCTGCCCTGGAGGTGGTGGGTGTACGCGACGTCTTCTCCACTCCTCTTCCACTTCTGCCCTGGAGGTGGTGGGTGTACGCTACGTCTTCTCCACTCCTCTTCCACTTCTGCCCTGGAGGTGGTGGGTGTACGCTACGTCTTCTCCACTCCTCTTCCACCTCTGCCCTGGAGGTGGTGGGTGTACGCTACGTCTTCTCCACTCCTCTTCCACTTCTGCCCTGGAGGTGGTGGGTGTACGCTACGTCTTCTCCACTCCTCTTCCACTTCTGCCCTGGAGGTGGTGGGTGTACGCTACGTCTTCTCCACTCCTCTTCCACTCCTTCCACTTCTGCCCTGGAGGTGGTGGGTGTACGCTACGTCTTCTCCACTCCTCTTCCACTCCTTCCACTTCTGCCCTGGAGGTGGTGGGTGTACGCTACGTCTTCTCCACTCCTCTTCCACTTCTGCCCTGGAGGTGGTGGGTGTACGCTACGTCTTCTCCACTCCTCTTCCACTTCTGCCCTGGAGGTGGTGGGTGTACGCTACGTCTTCTCCACTCCTCTTCCACTCCTTCCACTTCTGCCCTGGAGGTGGTGGGTGTACGCTACGTCTTCTCCACTCCTCTTCCACTCCTTCCACTTCTGCCCTGGAGGTGGTGGGTGTACGCTACGTCTTCTCCACTCCTCTTCCACTTCTGCCCTGGAGGTGGTGGGTGTACGCTACGTCTTCTCCACTCCTCTTCCACTTCTGCTTAAACTTACACACAACATTATTAACGTTGACGTTTGGATGAGTTTACATATGTTATGTTTTTTCTCTTCTGTTTAGCAATTTCCGAACACATTCTCCAACATATAAAATGTAAATAATTGGGACTATTTGTTTGATTGGGCTAGATTTCAGAGTGTAAAATTTGGTATGGCAATACAGTGCTGGGTGTCAATGTAAAAAGACAAACATCACATATTTGGGGGAAACCTTATTTGCGCTATTCTCTGGCAACAGAGAACAAATACATAGACTGGAGGTAAAGTGGTCTTTACAACTGAATTAAACATGTGCACCTCAGAAAACACCAATTTGTTGGCATATTGATGGAGACTTAGGGATTTATGAAAGGTCTCTTATTCCTAAATTATTTTCTATATCTTTCTGTGTAAATTCTGCCCTGCATTAGGTATCAGACGATGCTTGGAAACTACTTGGCCCGACAAGGTGGGGGATTGGCAACAGAGGCTTATGCTCGTTAATCAGTCTTACAAAAACGCAATCTCCGAACAGATGTTTCTCCTTCTTTTCTTTTTTTTCCTCGCTGGCAGCTGCAAAGCTGTTTTAGGATGAGTGAGATTGGGAACAGGACACCACCTGTGTCTGCGATGTTTTCGCGCGCAGCCATACAGGACCCCGTGGCTGGGAGCATCTGAGCTAATCTGTTGGAGACAAGAGAAGCAGAGGCACAGTGTGTTATTTTCAGATTGCCCTCAGTCCAGGAGGTGCTTTGTGCTCTCCCTTAATTGAACAGCATGTCCAGGCAAGACAACATGAAGGGAGTTGGTTTCTGGTAATCCATAGGAAATTCTGTAAGACCTACAATCTTAGAAAAAAGGTGCTATCTAGAACCTTAAATGGTGCTTCGGCTGTCCCAATAGGAGAACACTTTGAGGAACCCTTTTTGGTTTCAGGTAATGTAGAACCCTCTGTGGAAAGGGTTCTACCTGGAACTGAAAATAGTTATTCTATGGGAACAGTCGAAGAATGCTTTTTGAACCCTTTTTCCAAGAGTGTACAATAGGCCACATGGAGGGACGGACACTGTTTAGCAGAAATATACAAGAGGACTTCTCTATCAGTAAAGTGGCAGTTTCTCTCACGACAGCCACCTTACTAGAAACTCTTAGAAAAAAGGGTTCCAAAGGGTTCTTTGGCTGTTCCCATAGAAGAAACATTTTTGGTTCCAAGTAGAACCCTCTGTGGAAAGGGTTCTACATGGAACTCAAAAGAGTTATACCTGGAACCGAAAGGGTTCTACCTGAATCCAAAAAGGGTTCTTCAAAGTGTTCTCTTATGGGGACAGCCGAAGAACCCTTTTAGGTTCTAGACAGCACCTTTTTTTCTAAGAGTGTACCACTCCAGTGCCTCTTAGCTTAACCCTCAGCTTAACCATCCATCATATAAAGGCCTATCTGTTGTTTAGCTCCGATAGTCATCTGGATATTATGAGCAGCTATTTGATCATGCTTGGCTAATCATTTAGCTCAGGCCATGGGGGATATGGGCCTAATGCATTCAGTTTACAACTGACCAGGTATCCCCTTTCCCTTTAAAGCCTCTCTGTCGGTCTTTGACAAAACAAACTCTAGCTGCTCTGCTCTCTCTGCAGTTTGGCATTTATTGTCTGTGCCTGTTATATTCCAGGGACTAGAACCGTTCAAACTGAACACCCAAACCTCTGAACTGATACTGTGTTGGTTGTTATATTCCAGGGACTAGAACTGTTCAAACTGAACACCCAAACCTCTGGACTGATACTGTGTTGGTTGTTATATTCCAGGGACTAGAACTGTTCAAACTGAACACCCAAACCTCTGGACTGATACTGTGTTGGTTGTTATATTCCAGGGACTAGGGACACCCAAACCTACTGAACTGTGTTGGTTGTTATATTCCAGGGACTAGAACTGTTCAAACTGAACACCCAAACCTCTGGACTGATACTGTGTTGGTTGTTATATTCCAGGGACTAGAACTGTTCAAACTGAACACCCAAACCTCTGGACTGATACTGTGTTGGTTGTTATATTCCAGGGAGTAGAACCTTTCAAACTGAACATCCAAACCTCTGGACTGATACTGTGTTGGTTGTTATATTCCAGGGACTAGAACCGTTCAAACTGAACACCCAAACCTCTGGACTGATACTGTGTTGGTTGTTATATTCCAGGGACTAGAAACGTTCAAACTGAACACCCAACCTCTGGACTGATACTGTGTTGGTTGTTATATTCCAGGGACTAGAACTGTTCAAACTGAACACCCAAACCTCTGGACTGATACTGTGTTGGTTGTTATATTCCAGGGACTAGAACCGTTCAAACTGAACACCCAAACCTCTGGACTGATACTGTGTTGGTTGTTATATTCCAGGGACTAGAACCGTTCAAACTGAACACCCAAACCTCTGGACTGATACTGTGTTGGTTGTTATATTCCAGGGACTAGAACCGTTCAAACTGAACACCCAAACCTCTGGACTGATACTGTGTTGGTTGTTATATTCCAGGGACTAGAACTGTTCAAACTGAACACCCAAACCTCTGGACTGATACTGTGTTGGTTGTTATATTCCAGGGACTAGAACTGTTCAAACTGAACACCCAACCTCTGGACTGATACTGTGTTGGTTGTTATATTCCAGGGACTAGAACCGTTCAAACTGAACACCCAACCTCTGGACTGATACTGTGTTGGTTGTTATATTCCAGGGACTAGAACCGTTCAAACTGAACACCCAAACCTCTGGACTGATACTGTGTTGGTTGTTATCTAACTTCACAGGCTTTATTCAACATCCCAAATCCTTTATTGTTTTTTTCTTCTCCTTAGCAACAGTTCATTGTTTCAGGGACTACTAACATCACCATACACACTGGACCTGTAGAGTCCAACCCAACCTCAGAATGAAGGATGTTAAAATGTTGAATTTCCTATAAAAGCAGTATTTAACAGCAATATTTTTTTAAGGGCCAGAGATACTCTTGGAGTCTCAATAAGGGAAAGGATTCCGTCATCAAAAGACCTTTGATATGTTTTGTTAAACTAGAGGTGAACAGCAAATATCGGTTTTAGAGGCATTACTGACATTTCCTTGAAATTGGATAATTGTACCCTGCCTATGCAAAGCATTCAAAGGAGGCCACACAATTTGGCATGAAAGATATATTTTTTGGTGAGGATTAAATTATATGTTGTCGATGGAAGCATTTGTGCTATAATTTTGTGTCTCCCTTTCTTGAGACGTATAATTTTATACTGGATGTACTCTGTGCCAGCAAATGCATAATTTTACATTGTTGCTATGTGCTAGAGGATGGTGATTATCAATGTAGGATGATGGTTAGCTTAGCCTGAAGGTTGAACAAATATCACTTCTGTGAGAGTGCTCTTTTATAGGAAAATCCATTTCCCCCCCTTTTTTAACTAATTCCCTCTTTGGTGATCTCACCACTGGTTGCACTAATCATTGTTTTTTACATTTGTAAATAAAGTGTAGGTTAGATTTTGAACCTGTCTATTCTGATAGTTAGATACAGATGTGAATTAGACGGATAAACACTCAAAGATTGTTCCTGAGGCCTCCTACTGTGACCCAGGCATTAATTTAAGTTCAAGTTCAAGTTAAATAATCTTGCCATGTTTCAGCTCCACAACCACTGTATAGGGTGTGACAAAACCGTGTTCTGTAGTCAGAAGTCAATACGGTGGGCATAACACAAATGAACACAACACATGGTTTAATTTCCCTTTTATATTTGACTTTTAACAACATCCGTTCAGTTCATGTGGCATTCCAGATTTGTGGTATTTGGTGGAGTTATATCGACATACAGTAAGTCTTGTTGGAAGCTTTTTTGTGCTTCAGAAATTGCAACAACAAACAGTTACCTCACAGCATGGGGCCAGGGAAGGCATCTGCTCACAGTGACACAATGTCATAATATGGGAGGGGGGATGTGCCCTCTTTAGCTGTTAAGCTGCCAGGCTAACTCACCGGCTGTGACGTAACAAGCTACCAATGTCAATATGAAAAGATAGCAAAACCATTAAGGCACAGTACTAGATATGTACACACCTGACGCAGGTACCTGATTACAGGGAGGAGAGTACTGATAAACATGACAAGCAAACATGTGTATACGCACACACACACACACACACACACAGCCATCACATCACAAATTGTTATGATTCTCTGTAATCAGATTACACTAAGCATCCTAAATACACAGCGTTATACTTTTTCTTTTTTTAATATAAATATATCACATCTTTCAAAAAGCATTTATCCCTGGAATTACAAACTAATCTGAGGATGTGTGTGTGTGTGTGTGTGTGTGTGTGTGTGTGTGTGTGTGTGTGTGTGTGTGTGTGTGTGTGTGTGTGTGTGTGTGTGTGTGTGTGTGTGAGAGAGACGTGGGGGGGATCTATACAGTGAGTATGTGGGGTATTAACCCCGTTTCTGTAAAGGATCATACAGCCATATTTTATTATGATTTTGACCCGTTTGAACTTACAAACCCTGTTCGTCTGGACTAAATTAGAAGCACCGTAATAACAGACGGATGCAAGATTTAGCTGTTGTCAGGCAAACTTAGAAGAGACTGTTTTTAAAATGTGTAGTATTACCAGTTGCATTTGCTCTATATTGGGTCCATTCAAGCTTAATTTCCTTTATAAAGCATTTGTAAAATTGTTCCTCTGCTGTTCTTTACTTAAATCATAGGGTAGCTGCATTTACTCTTTAATTATAGGTCTATTTTCCCCTCACCAGTCAATTGTTCCATTCAATCACAAATTCCTGTGGGATGCCTATATCGACATAGGTAACATAAAAGATGAATAAAACATTATCAAACGTCAACAACGTCCTCCATTTCCACCATGTTACACAAATTGTGTTGTCGACAAAACATATTTCATTCGGTTAGCTCAGTGAAATATCCCTATATGGGGTACCGTTGAGGTATAACTAACGGCATAGCATGGTGCCAAGCCACAGGTTTGCTCCTGGGATGGAGGATCCAGGAGAGAGGGAGGCTGAGCTGAGCTGTGAGCCAGTCACACCCATGCCCTTAGGCCCTGTGGTCGGGTGGAGTGGGCTGAAGCCCTGCGTGACAAAGCAACAGCAGAAACCTTTTGGTTAGTTACAGAGGCAAGGAAAGAGACTCTGGGTAAATAAACACTGTACTATGGAGAGAGACCTCATCCAAGGAAATATATATTAAGGATAGTATTTCTGAAAGAGCTGTGTCGAAATGAAAATACCCTTGATATAAAATCCAGTAGTATATACTTTTATACTTTCATGGCTGAGGCCATTTTCTATTTTTACATTGTATCAGGTTTCAGGTATGACCCAGATGCAGACAGTGTCGAAGAAACCAAAGTTTATTTCTGGAACAGGAGACAAAGGGCTGTGAGTCATGGGTTTAACTCTGGACACATGAAAGATGGGACGTATGCGGAGGGTACAGGGCAACAGAAGATGAACACCAGAGGGGCTAAAGACTTATGAGATGGGAAAAGGTCGATAAACCAGGGGGAGAGTTTGTGGAATGCCACCCGGAGGGGCAGGTCCCTGGTGGACAGCCATACCTTCTGCCCAAGATGATACCGGGGAGCCGGGGTCCGGTGGTGATCCGCTTGTCGTCTATACCTGGAGGTGGTCTTGAGGAGAGCCTGCCGGGCTCTCCTCCAGGTACGACGACAGTGGTGGACAAACGTCTGGGCTGAAGGTATGTTGACCTTTTCTTCTTGCTCAGGGAAGAGTGGGGGCTGATACCCCAGGGAACACTCAAAGGGTGATAGGCCCGTGGCAGAGCAGGGAAGGGTGTTGCAGGCGTATTCGGCCCACACAAACTACTGGCTCCAGGTGGTGGGAATGGAGACCAGACAGTGTGCAGAGTAGTTTCTAGGTCCTGGTTGGCTCGCTTCGACTGGTCATTGTACTGGGGGTGAACCCGGAGGACAGGTTGGCCGACGACCCAATGAGGGTGCAGAACACCTTCGAGAAACAGGGGGACTCCGAGAGGACTCCGGTCAGAGACCATGTCTACTGGCAGTCCATGGATCTGGAAGACATGCTGCACCATGAGCAGGGCCGTCTCTTTGTGAGAGGGTAGCGTGAGAGGAATGAAGTGGGAGGCTTTGGAAAACCAATCCACCACGGTCAGGATGGCCATCAGACAGGGGCAGACCTGTGAACAAAGTCCAGGGAGATGTGAGACAGGGGACGGTGAGGGACAGGCAGAGGTTACATTTACATTTTACATTTAAGTCATTTAGCAGACGCTCTTATCCAGAGCGACTTACAAATTGGTGCATTCACCTTATGACATCCAGTGGAACAGTAGTGCATCTAAATCTTTTAAGGGGGGGGTGAGAGGGATTACTTTATCCTATCCTAGGTATTCCTTAAAGAGGTGGGGTTTCAGGTGTCTCCGGAAGGTGGTGATTGACTCCGCTGTCCTGGCGTCGTGAGGGAGTTTGTTCCACCATTGGGGGGCCAGAGCAGCGAACAGTTTTGACTGGGCTGAGCGGGAACTGTACTTCCTCAGTGGTAGGGAGGCGAGCAGGCCAGAGGTGGATGAACGCAGTGCCCTTGTTTGGGTGTAGGGCCTGATCAGAGCCTGGAGGTACTGAGGTGCCGTTCCCCTCACAGCTCCGTAGGCAAGCACCATGGTCTTGTAGCGGATGCGAGCTTCAACTGGAAGCCAGTGGAGGGAGCGGAGGAGCGGGGTGACGTGAGAGAACTTGGGAAGGTTGAACACCAGACGGGCTGCGGCGTTCTGGATGAGTTGTAGGGGTTTAATGGCACAGGCAGGGAGCCCAGCCAACAGCGAGTTGCAGTAATCCAGACGGGAGATGACAAGTGCCTGGATTAGGACCTGTGCCGCTTCCTGTGTGAGGCAGGGTCGTACTCTGCGGATGTTGTAGAGCATGAACCTACAGGAACGGGCCACCGCCTTGATGTTAGTTGAGAACGACAGGGTGTTGTCCAGGATCACGCCAAGGTTCTTAGCGCTCTGGGAGGAGGACACAATGGAGTTGTCAACCGTGATGGCGAGATCATGGAACGGGCAGTCCTTCCCGGGAGGAAGAGCAGCTCCGTCTTGCCGAGGTTCAGCTTGAGGTGGTGATCCGTCATCCACACTGATATGTCTGCCAGACATGCAGAGATGCAATTCGCCACCTGGTCATCAGAAGGGGGAAAGGAGAAGATTAATTGTGTGTCGTCTGCATAGCAATGATAGGAGAGACCATGTGAGGTTATGACAGAGCCAAGTGACTTGGTGTATAGCGAGAATAGGAGAGGGCCTAGAACAGAGCCCTGGGGGACACCAGTGGTGAGAGCACGTGGTGTGGAGACGGATTCTCGCCACGCCACCTGGTAGGAGCGACCTGTCAGGTAGGACGCAATCCAAGCGTGGGCCGCGCCGGAGATGCCCAACTCGGAGAGGGTGGAGAGGAGGATCTGATGGTTCACAGTATCGAAGGCAGCCGATAGGTCTAGAAGGATGAGAGCAGAGGAGAGAGAGTTAGCTTTAGCAGTGCGGAGCGCCTCCGTGATACAGAGAAGAGCAGTCTCAGTTGAATGACTAGTCTTGAAACCTGACTGATTTGGATCAAGAAGGTCATTCTGAGAGAGATAGCGGGAGAGCTGGCCAAGGACGGCACGTTCAAGAGTTTTGGAGAGAAAAGAAAGAAGGGATACTGGTCTGTAGTTGTTGACATCGGAGGGATCGAGTGTAGGTTTTTTCAGAAGGGGTGCAACTCTCGCTCTCTTGAAGACGGAAGGGACGTAGCCAGCGGTCAGGGATGAGTTGATGAGCGAGGTGAGGTAAGGGAGAGGTCTCCGGAAATGGTCTGGAGAAGAGAGGAGGGGATAGGGTCAAGCGGGCAGGTTGTTGGGCGGCCGGCCGTCACAAGACGCGAGATTTCATCTGGAGAGAGAGGGAGAAAGAGGTCAGAGCACAGGGTAGGGCAGTGTGAGCAGAACCAGCGGTGTCGTTTGACTTAGCAAACGAGGATCGGATGTCGTCGACCTTCTTTTCAAAATGGTTGACGAAGTCATCTGCAGAGAGGGAGGAGGGGGAGGGGGAGGAGGATTCAGGAGGGAGGAGAAGGTTGCAAAGAGCTTCCTAGGGTTAGAGGCAGATGCTTGGAATTTAGAGTGGTAGAAAGTGGCTTTAGCAGCAGAGAGAGAAGAGGAAAATGTAGAGAGGAGGGAGTGAAAGGATGTCAGGTCCGCAGGGAGGCGAGTTTTCCTCCATTTCCGCTCGGCTGCCCGGAGCCCTGTTCTGTGAGCTCGCAATGAGTCGTCGAGCCACGGAGCGGGAGGGGAGGACCGAGCCGGCCTGGAGGATAGGGGACATAGAGTGTCAAAGGATGCAGAAAGGGAGGAGAGGAGGGTTGAGGAGGCAGAATCAGGAGATAGGTTGGAGAAGGTTTGAGCAGAGGGAAGAGATGATAGGATGGAAGAGGAGAGAGTAGCGGGGAGAGAGAGCGAAGGTTGGGACGGCGCGATACCATCCGAGTAGGGGCAGTGTGGGAAGTGTTGGATGAGAGCGAGAGGGAAAAGGATACAAGGTAGTGGTCGGAGACTTGGAGGGGAGTTGCAACGAGGTTAGTGGAAGAACAGCATCTAGTAAAGATGAGGTCGAGCGTATTTCCTGCCTTGTGAGTAGGGGGAAGGTGAGAGGGTGAGGTCAAAAGAGGAGAGGAGTGGAAAGAAGGAGGCAGAGAGGAATGAGTCAAAGGTAGACGTGGGGAGGTTAAAGTCGCCCAGAACTGTGAGAGGTGAGCCGTCCTCAGGAAAGGAGCTTATCAAGGCATCAAGCTCATTGATGAACTCTCCGAGGAACCTGGAGGGCGATAAATGATAAGGATGTTAAGCTTGAAAGGGCTGGTAACTGTGACAGCATGGAATTCAAAGGAGGCGATAGACAGATGGGTAAGGGGAGAAAGAGAGAATGACCACTTGGGAGAGATGAGGATCCCGGTGCCACCACCCCGCTGACCAGAAGCTCTCTGGGTGTGCGAGAACACGTGGGCGGACGAAGAGAGAGCAGTAGGAGTAGCAGTGTTATCTGTGGTGATCCATGTTTCCGTCAGTGCCAAGAAGTCGAGGGACTGGAGGGAGGCATAGGCTGAGATGAACTCTGCCTTGTTGGCCGCAGATCGGCAGTTCCAGAGGCTACCGGAGACCTGGAACTCCACGTGGGTCGTGCGCGCTGGGACCACCAGATTAGAGTGGCCGCGGCCATGCGGTGTGGAGCGTTTGTATGGTCTGTGCAGAGAGGAGAGAACAGGGATAGACAGACACATAGTTGACAGGCTACAGAAGAGGCTACGCTAATGCAAAGGAGATTGGAATGACAAGTGGACTACACGTCTCGAGTGTTCAGAAAGTTAAGCTTACGTAGCAAGAATCTTATTGACTAAAATGATTAAAATGATACAGTACTGCTGAAGTAGGCTAGCTGGCAGAGGCTGCGTTGTTGACTATGTAGGCTAGCTGGCATTGGCTGCGTTGTTGACACTACACTAATCAAGTCGTTCCGTTGAGTGTAATAGTTTCTACTGTGCTGCTATTCGGGGCTAGCTGGCTAGCTAGCAGTGTTGATTACGTTACGTTGCGTTAAAAGAACGACAATAGCTGGCTAGCTAACCTAGGAAATCGCTCTAGACTACACAATTATCTTTGATACAAAGACGGCTATGTAGCTAGCTATGTAGCTAGCTACGATCAAACAAATCAAGCCGTTGTACTGGAGGTTGGAGGAGACCAGACGGATATTGTTGAGAAGTCCTGTTCTGTGCACAGACCGTGCAAGCGGTGACGAATGCGGAGACGTCAGGAACCATGGTAGGCCACCAAAAGCGTTTTCGCACAAAAGCCAGGGTCCGACAGGAGCCTGGGTGGCAGGCAAGCCTGGAGGATTAGGCCCACTCCAGGACCGAGGAGTGGACCATGTCAGGAATGAGCATCCGGTTATCTGCCACCCCAGGGTTCGGCCGGGAACACTATGCCTCACGAACCTGCTTCACTATCCCCAGCCGAGTGCCACCGCCAGGCACGAGGTGGAAAAGATGGTCTCAGGTTCCGGGGTAGTAGCCGTGGGGCTATAGTGGCGTGACAGCGCATCCGGCTTGACATTCTTGGATCCTGGCCAATATGAAAGGGAGAAGTTGAACCAGGTGAACAGTAGGGCCCACCTAGCTTGCCTGGAATTGAGGTGCTTGGCAGTGGGGAGATATTACGGGATCTTGTGGTCGGCCCACACAATGAAAGGATGACCCGCCCCCTCTAGCTAGTGCCTCCACTCCTTCAACGGCATCTTCACCACGAGAAGCTCACGATTCCCACATCATATTTCCTCTCTGTGGCATTGAGGCGGAGGGAGAAGAATAACCTAGGATGTAACTTAAGGTCCTCTGACATCTGAAGCATCGGCCCTCCACCACAAACTGGCGGAACGGGTCAGGATGAACCAAGATGGGAGCTGTGGTGAAGCGCCGCACACCACCGCACTCACCTTCCCGGGATCCATCTGTACACTCCCTGCAGCGATGATGTAACCTAGAAAGGGGATGGTGGAGCAATGGAATTCACACTTCTCTGCTTTTACAAAAAGCTGGTTCTCTAGGTGGCGTTGGAGAACCTGTCGGACATGGAGCACATGTTCTTGGGTGGAGAGGGAGAAGACGAGGATGTCAATGAGGTAGATTAAGACGAACCGGTTCAACATTACGTGGGATAAGTCTGTTAGTCTCATCTGACCAGCGTACCTTCTTCCATATGTTTGGGGTGTCTCCCACATGCCTTTTGGTGAACACCAATTTTTTTATTTAACAATGGCTTTTTCTTTCCACTATTCCATAAAGCCCAGCTCCTTGGAGTGTACGGTGGTCCTATGGACAGATACTCCAATCTCCGCTGTGGAGCTTTGCAGCTCCTTCAGGGTTATCTTTGGTCTCTTTGTTGTCTCTCTGATTAATGCCCTCCTTGCCTGGTCCATGGGTTTTGGTGGGCGGCCCTCTCTTTGCAGGTTTGTTGCGGTGCCATATTCTTTCCATTTTTTAAATAATGTATTTAATGGTAATCCATGGGATGTTCAATGTTTCAGATAGTTTTTTATAACCCAACCCCGATCTGTGCTTCTCTACAACTCTGTCCCTGACCTGTTTGGAGAGCTACTTGGTCTTCATGGTGCCGCTTGCTTGGTGATGCCCCTTGCTTAGTGGTGTCGCAGACTCTGGGGCCTTTCAGAACAGGTGTAGATATACTGAGATCATGTGACAATTAGATTGCACGCAGGGGGACTTTATTGAACTAATTATTGACATCTGAAGGTAATTGGTTGCACCAGATCTTATTTAGGGGCTTCATGGGAGTGGGTGAATACATATGCACCCACCACTGTTCCGTTTTAAATTTTAAAAATATATGTTTAAACAAGTAATTTTTTTCATTTCACTTCACCAATTTGGACTATTTTGTGTATGTCCATTACATGAAATACAAATAAAAATCTATTTAAATTACAGGTTGTAATGCAACAAAATAGGAAAAAAATGCCAAGGGGGTGAATACTTTTCCAAGGCACAGTAGGATGATAGGGGTTGTATTGTGGCTGACCTGGCCTATAGAATGCCCATCCAGTGCTCTAACGACCATGGGAATGTAGTGGGGCTGAGTGGGGATATCCAGCTTGGAAGCCAGGTTAGCGTCAAGTTATCATCTGCCCCAGAATCGATGAGTATCCAGAGAGATTTAGATTGGTTCCCCCACAGCAACATGACATGAAAAGGGATGCGAGTAAGGGGAGAGGAATAGTTATCCATATGGACGACCAGAGTACTCGCTCCTACCGGTGAGCCTGGTCTTTTAGTGGTCAGGTGGAGACGAAATGACCAGTAGTCCCGCAATACAGGCAGCTCTTAGTGTGAAGCCTGAATAGCCGTTCAGCTGGAGACAGCCTAGCTCTGCATCATTGCATAGGCTCAGGAAGAGGTGATTCGGAAGTCTTCGGAGGCTCTCGGCGGATCTCGGATAGCCTTGGGTTTCCTCGGCAACGGAGCCATCGGGGACTTCCAGGATACCTCAGAATCAAGGTGGAATTGAATCTCCTCTCCTTCCCTTTGTTCCCGTAGTCGCCTATCGATCCGAATGGTCAAGGCGATGAGCGAGTTGAAATTCATCAGTAGTTCCTGGGATACAAGCTCGTCCTTTGCTTCCTCCAATACTGTCCAACAGCGCTCCTGGGTTCAAGCACTCTCAGCTGCCAACTTGCGGAAATCGACAGTGTAGTCTGCCACACTACAGGAGTCTTGTCGTAGCTGGAAAAGCTTGCGAGCAACCTCTCTCCTGGACAACGGAGAATCAAACACAGTCCGAACCTCCTACAGAAACTCTTCCAGACTGAAGCAGATGGCGGATTGTTGCTCCCACACCCCCGTGGCCCAAGCGAGTGCCCTCCCGGATAGCAGCGTCATGATGTACGCTATCCTCGAGTGGTCCAAGGGGAATGAAGAAGGCTGCAGTTCGAAAAATATGCGCACCGGGAGAGAAAAGCCCGGCAGGTTCCTGAATCTCCAGGGTAGCGTTCCGGAGGAGGAAAGCGGGGTTCTCGGGACATTGGGGCAGGCTGAGAGATCACCGTTTTGGTAAGCTGCCTAACAGGTAACCCACGGAATTGCTCCAGCAATGTGTTAAATGATCGGTCATGGTGTTCGACCAAGGTCTGGAACCCACCCATGAGACCACGAAGCAACTCATAGTGCCTTCCAATGGTGGCTCCTTGGGAGGAGAGGGTTTTGCAGAGCTGGTCCGAGTCTGCTGGGTCAGTCATAGCCAGTTCGTACTATCAGGTTTCAGGTATGACCCAATTGCAGACAGTGTCTGAGAAACAAAAGTTTATTTCTAGTACAGGGTCAGGCAAACGACAGGTCAAAGGCAGGCAGAGGTCAATAATCCAGAAAGGGTGCAAAAGGTCCAGAACGGCAGGCAGTCTCAGGGTCACGGCAGGCAGGGGTCAATAATCCAGTGAGATGGGACAAGGTTTAGAATGGCAGGCAGGCTCAGGGTCAGGGCAGGCAGAAAGGTCAAAACAGGGAATGATTAGAAAACAGGAACAAGAACAGACAAGAGCAGGGGAACAAATGCTGGTAGGTTTAACAAAACAAAATGAACTGGCAACAGACGAACAGAGAACACAGGTGTAAATACACAGGGGATAATGGGGAAGATGGGCGACACATGGAGGCAGGTGGAGAAAATCAAAACAGGGAATGATTAGAAAACAGGAACAAGAACAGACAAGAGCAGGGGAACAAATGCTGGTAGGTTTAACAAAACAAAATGAACTGGCAACAGACGAACAGAGAACACAGGTGTAAATACACAGGGGATAATGGGGAAGATGGGCGACACATGGAGGCAGGTGGAGAAAATCAAAACAGGGAATGATTAGAAAACAGGAACAAGAACAGACAAGAGCAGGGGAACAAATGCTGGTAGGTTTAACAAAACAAAATGAACTGGCAACAGACGAACAGAGAACACAGGTGTAAATACACAGGGGATAATGGGGAAGATGGGCGACACATGGAGGCAGGTGGAGAAAAGCACAAAGACAGGTGAAGCAGATCAGGGTGTGACACATTGATGGAATTACAATTCCATCTTCAAGAATGTTTAGTTTCATCATAGTTTGGGCTTGTAAGGATTTTGAAAAACCTTGTATATGAAATCAGAAGTAATAATGTGGCTTCATATCTTGTTGTGGTTTTGATAGATTTGATCATAAATAGTGAAAATAGTCCATTTATAACACATTAACAACACATTTATAACATTGAGGGATTTAGAGCCTTTTCACCACAAGTATGTTGGAGACCCTCACCAAACTTGATAGAAAGGTTCATTTCAGCACTGACCAAATCTGAAGGTTTTTTTATCAACGTGTTTTTTGTTTTGAAAGGTTCTCATCTGACATATAATTTGGACTGTGGTCTGTTTGAATATTGCCCTGCGGCTTGGCTGACATTTAGCAA
Source organism: Oncorhynchus nerka (assembly GCF_034236695.1). Lineage (NCBI taxonomy): Eukaryota > Metazoa > Chordata > Actinopteri > Salmoniformes > Salmonidae > Oncorhynchus > Oncorhynchus nerka. The sequence continues at coordinate 44,617,061 of NC_088396.1, forward strand.
ACCTATGTGGAGTTGACATAACTTGTTTGTGGTTTACCTTACTCCAAAGGAGTGTATTCACACAGAACATTTTTATGACTTAATGCTATGAGAGTTGGCTCCACGTTCACATATCACACAGCAGAACTTTCCAATCTGGACTCTGGACTCTGTCTTATTAAACGTCGGCACGTCTTTATTTCGTAATGGACAATGGAAATGGTCCCTCTACATTTGGACTCTAAGACAACTGTCAAATTTGTCTTGACTCACTAAGTTCCTATAGGGCTACATTAGACTTACTTGGTTGCCATTGTATTAGTCAACTTGAGTCTTTGTCTGCTACTTACCCGACCCACCGGCTAAATGGTTGAAACTATATACAGTATTTGAATAATTGGGCTTGAGACAATTTATATGACATACACATTAAGTACCAGCAACTCTCTGTCATGGTTCTGGAGTCATTGATGTACTCACATATGAGAGCAGAGTACATCTGAAATACTTCTTATTACTGGTAATTATCTAAATGAAGTAGAGTTAGTTGTTCTTGTTCATTGATATAAAACCAGTGTTGTCTTGTTTATTGAAATAAATCCAGTGTTGTCTTGTTTATTGATATTAACCACTGTTGTGTTATTTATGGCTATGTTTTTACCATCTGTTATTAATCAAAGGGAAGACTGGGAAATGTTTTTGGCACTGCTCCCTCCCCTCCCACCCTATGCAGCGCAACACAGACGCCGGAGTTCAGCACTTGGGAAATACTGGATTCCCGAGGGGATATAACTTCAGTCCCACTCAGCAGCTCCATTAACAATAATAAAGTACCTCTGCCTTAAGGTAACATTCTCAATTTAGCATTATTTGTGTCTATAAATTGTATTCCTTGGTTCCGAACTCACCCGGGCAGTCTTTGTGTAAGGGGAATACACTGACTCCCATGGGACCAATATCCCCCTTTTAATTAAATTCATTAAACTACCTCAAGGACAGACAGAACATTGATATGACCTCATGGACTACCATCTCACCAACTGCCAGGAAATCATGCTTTTCTGTTTCCATACTCTGTGTGGCAGTAGAGTTTGTCATTTATAATCCTCAATCAATTGGGAGGATGGTAATAATTTCATACCTGTTGTCACCTTAGAGAGAAAAGTGACTATATCAACAACACATGGTTAAACACGATAAATGAGTGATGGATATTTTTTAAGCAATGGATAATTTATTTGATGTGGTTTACTGTGTTACAGCCCTACAATAACCCTAATGATTTACCCATCCAGAAGTAAACATTAGGTTTTTAACGTATTGTGGAAATGTGTCTAGTTTGTAATCAACAGTAGATTACATTTCTTGGATGTGAACAAAACAATAATTACAATAATTACATTGTGTTAACTTCTACATGATTGGTGTCCATTCCACAGGACGGTTGAACTAATGTAGGCTAATGCGATTAGCATGAGGTTGTAAGTAACAAGAACATTTCCCAGGACATAGACATATCTGATTTTGGCAGAAAGCTTAAATTCTTGTTAATCTAACTGCACTGTCCAATTACCAGTAGCTATTACAGTGAAAGAATACGGTTGTTCTTTTCTTTATTAATTTTCGCCATATCTATTGTGTTATATTCTTCTACATTCCTTTCACATTTCCACAAACTTCAAAGTGTTTCCTTTCAAATGGTACCAAGAATATGCATATACGGATCAGAAATCCCGCTATGCCCTCAGACGAACCATCAAACAAGCAAAGCGTCAATACAGGATTAAGATTGAATCCCATTACACCGGCTCTGTCGCTCGTCAGATGTGGCAGTGCTAGAAAACTATTATTGGCTACAAAGGGAAACGCAGACGCGAGCTGCCCAGTGATGCGAGCCTACCAGACAAGCTAAATGCCTTTTATGCTCGCTTCGAGGCAAGCAACACTGAAGCATGCACGAGAACACCAGCTGTTCAGGATGACTGTGTGATCACGCTCTCGGTAGCCGATGTGAACAAAACCTTTAAACAGGTCAACATTCACAAAGCCGCAGGGCCAGACGGATTACCAGGACGTGTACTCAAAGCATGCGAGGACGAACTGTCAAGTGTCTTCACTGACATTTTCAACCTCTCCCTGACCGAGTCTGTAATACCTACCATTTTCCATGTGCCCAAGGAAGGGAAGGTAGCCTGCCTAAATGATTACCGCCTCGTGGCTCTCACGTCGGTAGCCATGAAGTGCTTTGAAAGGCTGGTCATGGCTCACATCCTCCCGCACACCCTATACCCACTCCAATTCTCATAACGCCCCAACAGAGCTACAGATAACGCAATCTCAATCGCACTCCACACTGCCCTTTCTCACCTGGACAAATACAACACCTATGTGAGAATGTTGTTAAGCCTATGACAAAATATTTTAATCATCAGTCCAACTGAGTGAAGACATTCATTACAATCCGCACTGTAGTGGAATTCATCAGTTGGCAGTGAGAGATCTTCCTATGTTAGCCTCTGTAGAGTATGGCAGATACTTGGCATTATCTGCTCTCCCATCAATGGCAATTTACATCAAGAGTTTCAAAAGACAGCTAGTTATGACACGCTGCACAAATAACGTAAGCAATTTATCTATTGCTTACATTATATCCCGAGTGTGTGTCCAGTTCGCAGCGTGGGTTTGAATATTGAACATAGTTTAATGAAACTTGGAAATACTCAAAACTTGGTTATTAATATTCCACTAGGCCTGAGAAAATAAACTTCCTGTCAAAGAATATTGCCATGGCATCTCAAGTTGACACAGCAGTCAAACTAGTTGTCAGTAGTGCATTGTTGTTGATCACCTCTTTCAAAAAGGGCCAAAATCCCAAACCATTCATTATATTTCAATTTATGTTTTATTTTTCATTTCCCCTTTATTTTCCCCTCTTCAACATGAATGGTTGAAACAATCTGGATTCTGTAGAAAGAAAGAAAGCCTGGTTGGCGAGGCAGGATGTGTCTTGCTGGGATCCTAATATGAGATTGTGGGGCACAGCTGACTGTAGACACTGTAAGGACACGCTGAACAGATTTTCTCACACATTGTAAAATGAAAATAACAGTTTTGTCAGTGTTAGTGGCCTGGCAGTGCTAATAAGCTAATCCTTCTTTGTACCCTGAACAAAAATATAAAGGCAACATGCAACAGTTTTTAAGATTTTACAGAGTTAAATTCATATAAAGAAATCAGTCAATTTAAATAAATGTATTATGCCCTAGTCGATGGATTTAAAATCAAATCAAACTTTATTTGCTACATGCGAGGAAATACAGCAAGTGTAGACTTTACCGTGAAATGCTTACTTACAAGCCCTTAACCAACAGTGCAGTTCAAGAAGAAGAAAATATTTACCAAGTAGGCTAAAATAAAAAGTAATAATGAAAAGTAACACAATAAGAATAACAATAAAGAGGCTATATACAGGTGGCACCGGTACCGAGTCAGTGTGAGGGGGTACAGGCTAGTCGAGGTAATCTGTAAATGTAGGTGGGGGCGAAGTGACTATGCATAGGTAACAAAAAAACAGTGAGTAGAAACAGTGCACAAGAGGGGGGTTGGGGGGAGCTTGGTGTACTGATCCGTTCGTACTACCCTCTGTAGCGCCTTATGGTCAAGATGCCGAGCAGTTGCCTTACCAGGCGGTGATGCAAACGGTCAGGATGCTCTCGAAGGTGCAGCTGTAGAACATTTTGAGGATCTGGGGGCCCATGCCAAATCTTTTCAGTCTCCTGAGGGGGAAAAAGTTTTGTCGTGCCCTATTCACAACTGCCTTGATATGTTTGGACCATTCTAGTTCGTTGGTGATGTGGATACCAAGGAACTTGAAACTCTTGACCCGCTCCAATACAGCCCAGTCGACGTTAATGGGGGCCTGTTTGGCCCACCTTTTCCTGTAGTCCACGATCAGCTCCTTTGTCTTGCTCACATTGAGGGAGAGGTTGTTGTCCTGGCACCACACTGCCAGTTCTCTGACCTCCTCCCTGCAGGCCGCCTCATCGTTGTCGGTGATCAGGCCAACCACTGTTGTGTCGTCAGCAAACGTAATGGTGTTAGAGTCATGTTTGGCCACACAGTCATGGGTGATCAGGGAATAAAGGAGGGGACTAAGTACGCACCCCTGAGGGGCCCCAGTGTTAAGGATCAGTGTTAAGGATCTTACCACCTGGGGGCGGCCCTTTAGTCCCAAAGTCCTTAGCTTAGTGATGAGCTCCGTGGGCACTATGGTGTTGAACGCTGAGCTGTAGTCAATTAACCTCTCCGGGATATGTGGGCTAGCGTCCAACCTGGCCAAAAGCCAGGGAGAATGCAGAGCACCAAATTAAAATAAATTACTATAAAAATCAAAGTTTCATTAAATCACACATGCAAGATAGCAAATTAAAGCTACACTTGTTGTGAATCCAGCCAACATGTCAGATTTCAAAAAGGCTTTTCGGCAAAAGCAAACGATGCTATTATCTGAGGACAGCACCCCAGTAAACAAAGAGAGAGTAGCATTTTTCAAACCTGCAGGCACGAAAAATATAATTCATGCCTTACCTTTGACGAGCTTCTTTTGTTGGCACTCCAATATGTAAACATAAACATCACAAATGGTCCTTTTGTTCGATTTATTCCGTCGATATATATCCAAAATGTCCATTTATTTGGTGCGTTTGATCCAGAAAAACGCCGGTTCTAACTTGCGCAACGTGACTACAAAATATCTGAAAAGTTACCTGTAAACTTTGCCAAAACATTTCAAACTACTTTTGTAATACAACTTTAGGTATTTTTTTACGTAAATAATCGATTCAATTGAAGACGGGATGATCTGTGTTCAATACAGCGGGAAAACAAACTGTAACTAGCTTTCTGGTCACGCGCCACTATCTAACAGTACACTTCAAGTTACCCTCGTTCAAGATACTTCTTCATTACACAAAGGAAAAAAGGGAAAACCTCAACCAATTTCTAAAGACTGTTGACATCCAGTGGAAGTGGTAGGAACGGCAAGAAGGTCCCTTAGAAATCTGGATTCCCAATGAAAATTAATTGGAAAGAGTGTGACCTCAACATTTTTTTATTCTGAATGCTTTGTCCTCTGGGTTTTGCCTGCTAAATAAGTTCTGTTATACTCACAGACATGATTCTAACAGTTTTTGAAACTTCATAGTGTTTTCTATCCAAATATACTAATAATATCCATATCTTATCGTCTGGGGATGAGTAGCAGCCAGTTGAATTTGGGCATTCAGTTCATCCGGATGTGAAAATACTGCCCCATGTCACCAAGAAGTTAATCCTGTTACGGCTAGGGGTTCCGCTAGTGGAACATTTTGACAACATCCTGTGAAATTGCAGAGCGCAAAATTCAAAATAAATTATTAGAAATATTAAACTTTCATGTTCCGGACAACTCTCCCCAGCTGAAGTTTTTATTATTTTTTATTATTACTATTATTTTATTTTTTACATTAATCAACGTTTCAGTAAAAGTGCCGGTTTTAGCCAGCCAGCTAATTTTCAACCGCAGTCCCTGGGCAGGTTATTAAAAACGATTACAATTTAGTCAATAGCAACATAGGACAAGCAAGACATAGCATACAGCCATAGCAACATAGAACAAAAAGCAGCCAGACAAAATTCATAAAAGCAACAAAGTGTTTCCACACCTCACAAGCTACAGACAACATGGAAAGCGGCAACACACAGCTAGGGACCATGTTCACAAATCTGATTGACCTTTAGCCAGGTCTTCAAGCATTTTGTGAAAGTGTGATATGTGGTGCAGTTATGTGTGTCTGATGGCAGTGTATTCCAGACATGGGAAGCTCTCACAGAGAAAACGGATTTACTAAAGGTGCTTTTCCTTAAGGGAACTATACAGTCACCTCTCATGGCAGACCTTGTGGATCTGCTGCCATATGTTTGGGTTTTCTGTTTCAAAAAAATACTGAGTGGAGGGTGAGCCAGGCCATTTAGGATCTTGAATACAAGACATGCGTCGGTGTATTGCACAAGATTTTCCCAACTCAGGAGCTCATGCTTTCTGAGGATGTAACAGTGATGATGGCTATTGGGCTTCCGATCAAGCACTTTGAGAGCCTGTTTGTAGACAGACTGAATAGGTCTTAATGTTGTACAGCAAGCTTGGGCCCAACTAGTTAAGCAGTATGTTAAGTGGGGGAGTATCATACATTTGAAGTACAGTTTTGCTACCTCTGTAGTCAAACAATTTTGTATAAATCGGAAATTAGCTAGGTTGAATCAAGTATGATGCCAAGGTACTTAAAATCAGATACCACCTGGAGCTTCTCCCCTGACACATAGACATCTGGCTCAGTAGCATCTGTTGCCCTCTTTGTGAAGAACATGCAAACAGTTTTTTTCACATTGAGATACAAACACGAGTCACTGAGCCACTTTATAACCTGGACCATTACAGTAGTGAGTTCTTGTGCAGCTTGTTGTTTGCTCTTTGCATGCACATATATCACTGTATCATTTGCATACATTTGAACTTCAGACCCAGTACAGACAGAAGGCAGATCATTAATGTACAGGCTGAACAGGAGGGGCCCCAGTATTGACCCTTGGGGCACGCCCACATCATAGGTAAGAGTGGGCGACAGCTCATTGCTCACTCTGACACACTGAGTTCTGCCTTCAAGGTATGATTTCATCCATCTCAAGGCATCAGGGGAAAAGTTGAACTCATGGTTAACAGTATCAAAAGCCTTCCTTAGGTCCAGAAACACAGCCCCAACAACGCCCCCTTTGTTCATTTTGAACTTCACATTTTCCAGAAGAAAGCAGTTGGCCGTTTCTGTGGAGTGTTTCGCTCTGCATGGATTGTAATGTGAAGGGGCTGTTGTTGAGGTGGGCAATCAGTTGCTCTGCTACACACTTTTCAACAACCTTTGACACCACAGGTAGTATACTAATGGGCCTGTAGTTACTCACGTCAGCAGGGTCGCCTGATTTAAAGATGACCGTTATTATGGCCGACTTCCATACCCTTGGAAACACCCCGAGCTAATCACCTTGTTCACCTTTGACTCAGAAACCTCCCTTATGATGAAGACAGGTTGAGCATCATTTACTAGCACTGAGCCCAATAAACCAGTGGAGGGGTTCTGTGTCAGTACCCGGACAAAGTCAATAAAGTAGGAATTGAAGGCTATTGCTATTTCGAATGCATCCTGTGTTAGATTGTTATTCACCATGATTTCTAGTCTTTTTGCAGTGTTACTATGGTCTTTCCTTGTTAACTTTTTTAGATTCTCCCAGATCATTTTAGAATTTCCCTTTGTGTTAATTATGTTAATAAAAAAGTTTGCCTTGGCCTGTCTGATTTCTTTCATCATCTTATTTCTCAACATGGTAAACCTACTTCTGTCATGCTCTAATTTGGATATTAGGACTTTTTTTTAGAGCATAATCTCGTTCTTTCATGAATTTCCAGATTTCTCCACTTAGCCAAGGAAGAGTGCTCTTTTGGCCAGGTTTGGATTTTCTTTTCTTTAGGAAGCCATTTATTGTAGTCTGGATTATGGATAGAAAAACTTGACTATCAGCTTCCACGTCTGTATAGGACAAAATATCATTCCAGTTAATTCCCTTAATTGCGTTTTCAAAATAGGTTAATTCACTCTTAGGTATTCTTAGTTGATCCGACTTTCTAACAGTAGAGAGGTTAAACCTTCTCTTAGACAGATTTCTGGCTATAAGTGTATTATTATGATCACATAGCCCAGTAACCATATTGAATGATTTAGTCACTCTCTCTGGTTTATTACTGAACACCAAATCAATCTGTGGTTTAGAGCAACAAGTCACCCTGGTTGGCCCTTTAACTAGCTGTGTAAGGTCAAAGGTATTAGTGATCCGTTTGAAGGATTTCCTACAAAACTTGTCTTCATGATTCATGTTAAAATCTCCCATTAAGATGACCTCTTTCCCAAAGTCACATTCCCTAAGCATGTTATTAAACTGATCAAAAAACACACTTTTGGTGGAAGGTGGCCTATACATTCCAATAATGGTAAAAGACATTTGGGGAGACAGTGTAACGTTCAGGCCAATACATTCTGGTTCATTATCACATGACCACTCAATTTGTTTACATCGGATATGTTCTTTAATGTAAATCATCACACCCCCTCCTCTTCCTTCAATCCTGTCTCTCCTGAAAACAATGTAGCCAGGCACAATCAAAGCAGGGTAGTCTAGGGTTCTCTGGGGTATTCTGGGGTATTCTGGGGTAGTCTAGGGTTCTCTGGGGTATTCTGGGGTAGTCTGGGGTATTCTGGGGTACTGTGGGGTAGTAAAATCAAATCAAATCTAATTTTATCAGTGACATTTGCCAAATACAACAGGTGTAGACCTTACAGTGAGATGCTTACTTACGAGCCCCTAACCAACAATGCAGTTTAAAAAAAATACAGATAAGAACAAGAGGTAAAAGTAACAAGTAATTAAAGAGCAGCAGTGAAATAACAATACCGAGACTATATACAGGTGGGTACCATACCATACCGATACAGAGTCAATGTGCAGGGGCATCGGTTATTTGAGGTAGTATGTACATGTAGGTAGAGTTATTATTAACGTGACCATGCATAGGTGACAACAGAGAGTAGCAGTGGTGGAAAATGGCGTGGATAGAGATGGTCGCCTCGCTTCAGGTCCTTAGAAACTATGTTTTTTTGTTTTTTTTATGTATTATTTCTTACATTATTAGACCAGAAAATCTCAAGTGTTATTATATACAGCCGGGAAGAACTATTGGATATAAAAGTGATGTCAACTTACCATCATCACGACCAAGAATAAGTCTTTCCTGAAGCGGATCCTTTGTTTGGACCTCCACCCTGGACATGCGATCTTATCCCAACCCAAAACAACGTGGTGGACGCAGGAGAGGCAGACGGAGCGGCCTACTGGTCAGACTCAGAAGGCGATCACACCATCCACCGCTTCCGAGCATATTACTCGCCAATGTCCAGTTTCTAGATAACAAGTTGGACGATATTAGTTGCATTCCAGAGAGACATCAGAGATTGTAACATTCTCTGTTTCACGGAAACATGGCTCACTCAGGATATGTTGTCAGAGTCGGTACAGCCACCCGGTTTCTTCACGCATCGCGCCGACAGAAACAAACAATGCCTTATGATTAACGACTCATGGTGTAATCACAACAATATACAGGAACTCAAGTCCTTTTTTTCTCCTGACCTAAAATTCCTTACAATCAAATGTCGAACGTCCTGCACGGTGTTGGGCTGTAAGCACAACACCCACCTGTAGACGTCAGGCCCTCATACCACCCTCATGGAGTCTGTTTCTGACATGCACATTTATGCAGACACATGCACATTTGTGGCCTGCTGGAGGTCATTTTGCAGGGCTCTGGCAGTGCTCCTCCTGCTCCTCCTTGCACAAAGGCGGAGGTAGCGGTCCTGCTGCTGGGTTGTTGCCCTCCTACGGCCTCCTGCACGTCTCCTGATGTACTGGCCTGTCTCCTGGTAGCGCCTCCATGCTCTGGACACTACGCTGACAGACACAGCAAACCTTCTTGCCACAGCTTGCATTGATGTTCCATCCTGGATGACCTGCACTACCTGAGCCACTTGTGTGGGTTGTAAACTCCGTCTCATGCTACCACTAGAGTGAAAGCACCGGCAGCATTCAAAAGTGACCAAAACATCAGCCAGGAAGCACAGGAACTGAGAAGTGTTCTGTGGTCACCACCTGCAGAACCACTCCTTTATTGGGGGTGTCTTGCTAATTGCCTATAATTTCCACCTGTTGTCTATTCCATTTGCACAACAGCATGTGAAATTTATTGTCAATCAGTGTTGCTTCCTAAGTGGACAGTTTGATTTCACAGACGTGTGATTGACTTGGAGTTACATTGTGTTGATTAAGTGTTCCCTTTATTTTTTTGAGCAGTGTATTTGTGTTTCTCCTGTTCTTTAGGTTGTTGAACAGAGAGCCTATATATTTGTGTTTCTCCTGTTCTTTAGGTTGTTGAACAGAGAGCCTATATATTTGTGTTTCTCCTGTTCTTTAGGTTGTTGAACAGAGAGCCTATATATTTGTGTTTCTCCTGTTCTTTAGGTAGTCCTGTTTGAGTTTGCTCCATCCACTCCTTGGTGTATTTTCTTTATTTTAGTTTGTCTGATATCAGGTCCAGTGGGGATCCAACTGGAGTTTCTTGGACAGCACTCAGTAGGGCCCCTTTTGTTGCATTTCAGAACCCATGTTAAAACCCCCACCTGTTTCGTTTTGGTTGTCAGTGGCTCATTTGCTAGTTCCTTATTTATTTTGAGCATAAATGTTAGTTTTCTTATTGGGAAACAAATCTATCAAACAATACAGGTTGTCACATGTGTTGGACACAGGGTAGGCATTGTGCGCTCCCTCAGTATACTGCTAAGGAGTTGGAGATGTTATGCTTTCCCTGGCTTCTAATCATCTTTGGCAGCAGGTCCACTTCCTGTCCAGAAACTAAATGTCAGTCAACCAACAGAGAGCAGAAAGAGTGGCAGAGGAGATCTGGGTGCTGATGATCAGTGATCGGAGAATAGAAATACACACACACAAAAAACAAACTTTGCACAGTCTGGGCATAGATACTATGCACATTTTTCTGTAGTAAATACAGAATTACAAAGAGAACAGGCAATAAACATGTGTACACAAGTGAATGTACCCCTGCTGCACGCTCGCTGGCTCTCATCTTGACATCAGGCTGGAACACATCAAAAAACAAGGATGGGAGAGGACAGCCCTTTCCCACGTTACAAAGCACTACAGGGCAATTTAGAAAGAAATCCCTGCAGAAAGACGCCAGCTCCGTGTGAGTCCAACTGTTTTGTAAACAATACAAACGAAAGGACAGCATATAAGTGATATGTGGCCTCAACCACACACAGACTACTAGGTTGTTCACACTCTGAAACGACTTAGCTCAGATAGCAGAGTCAGCGAGGTGAAACCTTAATAATCCCTCACCATGACCATATGTGACATGGTAAAGTAATGTTATGTGTTTAACTCGTATCTCCTGCTTTGTCTCTGTGTAATAACTGTAAAAAAAAAGAATTATTAATCTGAATTTAATACAATTTACAACAACTATTTCCTTTCATGTTATTTGATTTGTAATGATCTTTCCAGCACCCAGTTGCAGCAGAAGATCATCTAGATATTAGGCTTGTGAACTTTCAGATCACAAAGTTAAAAAAGGGTATATTACATTAACAATAACAAAATAGTGTGGGAGACAGTGTACACAGTCGCCACCCAGTCCCATAGGTTTGACTTATTATCCCTTCAGGCTTTCCACATCAAAGCGAAAAGTCAGGGCCCTGTCGAAGAGTACTTGGAACAACGTGACGGCTGATGATGAATTCTTAAGAAAAAACAAACTCTTTCCCGAGGCACAGCTTTTATTTTTTTTCTTTCTGTCTTTTTTCAGAGGCGTTCCAGTGTTCTTTCCGCTGTGGAATAAGGGTCCGTAATTTGGCTCAAATAATGTTTAAATAATCAAGAGGCTGCGAAGATTTGAACTAATTTCACAAGGAAGGCACCAGATGTTTTGGTCTCTCTCTCATTGATTGTACAGTTGTACATCTCCTCTGGGGAAGGAAGGAGTGAGTTTACGGTCATTTGACTTGTATGTCAGTCTATATATGTCTACCTGTACCTGTTATCTCTTGGGGAAACCTGAAGGTGACAACAGAAAGGCCTGTAAGACAAATATATATAAAATATAGTCTATATCAATTGTGGATGAGTTGAAATAAACATTTACTGATGGTGTTAAATCAGGTTTTCTGGACATAACAAAAGGTTTATCACTGGGATCGATTCATGGTCTGGTTCTTTTCACTATTTACATGAACAATATTAGTTTATCTGTACACAACTATAACTTTAACTTGTATGCGGACGACACTGTGGTGTATGCTATTGCTTCCACAGCTGACACATTTCTGTCAGAGCTTCAATTTGCCTTTATTTCCCTGCAGAAAGCCTTTGTTGAACTGAAATTGGTACTTAATGCAGGTAAAAACCAAGTACACTACATGACCAAAAGTATGTGGACACCTGCTCGTCGAACATCTCATTCCAAAATCATGCACATTAATATGGAGTTGGTCCCCCCTTTGCTGTTATAACAGCCTCCACTCTTCTGGGAAGGCTTTCTACTAGATGTTGGAACATTGCTACAGGGACTTGCTTCCATTCAGCCACAAGAGCATTAGTGAGGTCGGGCACTGAAGTTGGGCATTAGTTCTGGCTCGCAGTTGGTGTTTCAATTCATCCCAAATGTGTGTGATGGGGTTTACGTCAGGGCTCTGTGCAGGCCAGTCAAGTTCTTCAACACCGATCTCGACAAACCATTTCTGTATGGACCTCGCTTTGTGCACGGGGGCATTGTCATGCTGAAACAGGGAAGGGCCTTCACCAAACTGTTACCACAAAGTTGGAAACACAGAATAGTCTAGAATGGCATTGTATGCTACGTTAAGATTTCTCTTCACTGGAACTAAGGAGCCTGAAACATGAAAAACAGCCCCAGACCATTATTCAACATCCACCAACTTTACAGTTGGCTCTATGCATTCGGGCAGGTAGCGTTTTTCTGGCATCCATCAAACCAAGATTAATCCGCCGGATTGCCAGATGGCGAAGGTCTATATTCATCAATCCAGAGAACGCGTTTCCACTGCTCCAGAGTCCAATGGCGGCGAGCTTTACGCCACTCCAGCCGACGCTTGGCATTGCGCATGTTGATCTTAGGCTTGTGCGCGGCTGTTCAGACATGGAAACCCATTTCATGAAGCTCCCAACGAACAGTTATTGTGCTGACGTTGCTTCCAGAGGCAATTTGGAACTCGGTAGTGAGTGTTGCAACCGAGGACAGATGCTTTTTAAGCGCTATGTGCTTCAGCACTTGTTCCCATTCTATGAGCTTGTGTGGCCTACCACTTTGTGGCTGAGTCGTTGTTACTCCTAGATGTTTCTACTTCACAGTAACAGCACTCATAGTTGACCGGGGTAGCCCTAGCAGGGCAGAAATTTGATGACCTGACTTCTTGGAAAGGTGGCATCCTATGACGGTGACACATTGAAAGTTACTGAGCTCTTCGGTAAGGCCATTCCACTGCCAATGCTTAGCTATGGAGATTGCATGTGTGCTCGATTTTATACACCTGTCAGAAACGGGTTTGGCTGAAATAGTCAAATCCACTCATTTGAAGGGTTTCCACATACTTTTGTATGTATAATGTTTGTTATTTTCCAAATTGTATTACGCTACAGCCTTATTCTAAAATTGATTCAGTTGTTTTATCAATCACACAAGACCCCATAATGACAAAGCAAAAACAAGTTTTTATACATTTTTGCAAATGTATATATATACAAAAACTGGAAATATCACATTTACATAAGTATTCAGACCCTTTACTCAGTACTTTGTTAAAGCCCATTTGGCAGCGATTACAGCATTGAGTCTTCTTGGGTATGATGCTACAAGATTGGCACACCTGTATTTGTTTTTTTTCCCCTCGTTCTTCTTTGCTGATCCACTCAAGCTCTGTCAGGTTGGATGGGGAGCATCGCTGCACAGCTATTTTCAATTCTCCCCAGAGATGTTTGATCAGGTTCAAGTCCAGGCTTTGGCTGGGTCACTCAAGGACATTCAGAGACTTGTCCCGAAGCCACTGCTGCGTTGTCTTGGCTGTGTGCTTAGGGTCATTGTTCTGTTGGAAAGTGAACCTTTACCCCAGTCTGAGGTCCTGAACACTCTGGAGCAGGTTTCCATGCTTCATCGTAGGGATGGTGCCAGTTTTCCTCCAGACGTGACGCTTGGCATTCAGGCCAAAGAGTTCAATCTTGGTTTCATCAGACCAGAGACTCTTGTTTCTCATGGTCTGAGAGTCATTTTGACACCTTTTGCCAGACTCAAAGTAAGCTGTCATGCGGAGTGGCATGCGTCCCTTCACTTTACCATAAAGGCCTGATTGGTGGAGTGCTGCAGAGAATCTTGTGCTTCTGGAAGGTTCTCCCATCTCCACTCTGGAGCTCTGTCAGAGTGACCATCGGGTTCTTGATTACCTCCTTGACCAAGACCCTTCTCCCCCGATTGCTCAATTTGGTCGGGCGGCCAGCTCTAGGAACAGTCTTGGTTGTTCCAAACTTCTTCCATTTAAGAGTGATGGAGGCCACAATGTTCTTGGGGACCTTCAACGCTGCATAATTTTTAACGTACCCTTCCCCAGATCTGTACCTCGACACAATCCTGTCTCGGAGCTCTACGGACAATTCCTTCAACCTCATCGCTTGGTTTTTGCTCTGACGTGCACTGTCAACTGTAGGACCTTATATAGACAGGTGTGTGCCTTTCCAAATCATGTCCAATCAATTGAATTTACCACAGGTGGACTCCAATCACATTGTAGAAACATCTCAAGGATGATCAAAGGAAACAGGATGCACCTGAGCTCAATTTCGATTCACATAGCAAAGGGTCTGAATACTTATGTTAACTTCTTCGAGATAGGGGGCGCTCTTTTAATTTTTGGATAAAAAACGTTCCCGTTTTAAACAAGATATTTTGTCACGAAAAGACTCTGACGTTTCCAAAACTGCAAAGATATCTGTGAGTGCCCCAGAACTAATGCTACAGGCGAAACCAAGATGAAGTTTCATACAGGAAATGCCCCAGATTCTGAAGGCGCTGTGTTCCAATGTCTCCTTATATGGCTGTGAATGCGCCAGGAATGAGCCTGCCCTTTGTGTCGTTTCTCCAAGGTGTCTGCAGCATTGTGACGTATTTGTAGGCATATCATTGGAAGATTGACCATAAGAGACTACATTTACCAGGTGTCCGCCCGGTGTCCTGTGTCGAAATTATTGCGTAATCTTTAGGTCCATGCGCGTGCCATTTCTTCAGAAGAGAAAGTCAACTGCCACGATGGATTTATCGTCGATAGATATGTGAAAAACACCTTGAGGATTGATTCTAAACATCGGTTTGCCATGTTTCTGTCGATATTATGGAGTTAATTTGGAAAAAAGTTAGCGTTTTAATGACTTAATTTTCGGGTTTTTTCTTACCCAAACGTGATGAAGAAAACGGAGCGATTTGTCAACACAAATAATCTTTTTGTAAAAACGGAACATTTGCTATCTAACTGAGAGTCTCCTCATTGAAAACATCTGAAGTTCTTCAAAGGTAAATGATTTTGAATGTTTTTCTGTTTTTTGTGAAAATGTTGCATGCTGAATGTCAGGCATAATCCTATGCTAGGCTATCAATACTGTTACACAAATGCTTGTTTTGCTATGGTTGAGAAGCATATTTTTGAAAATCTGAGATGACAGTGTTGTTAACAAAAGGCTAAGCTTGAGAGCAAATAGATTTATTTCATTTCATTTGCGATTTTCATGAATAGTTAAATTCTTGCGTCGAGCCAACCCGGATCCGGGATCATGACTACAGCCTCAAGCCCATTACCATAACTATTAACTATTCATGAAAATCGCAAATGAAATGAAATCAATATGCTAGCTCTCATGCTTAGCCTTTTGTTAACAACACTGTCATCTCAGATTTTCAAAAATATGCTTCTCTACCATAGCCAAACTAGCATTTAGCATTTAGAGTTAGCATTTAGCATTAGCATTTAGCGTTAGCATCACCAGGCAACATTTTCACAAAAACCAGCAAAAACATTCAATAAATCATTTACCTTTGAAGAACTTCGGATGTTTTCAATGAGGAGACTCTCAGTTAGATAGCAAATGTTCAGTTTTCCCGAAAGATTATTTGTGCATTTCTGCGTCATGTTTGGCTACCAAAAAAAAAAGAAAATTCAGTTTTAAAAACGCCTAACTTTTTCCAAAATAACTCCATAATATCGACTGAAACATGGCAAACGTTGTTTAGAATCAATCCTCAAGGTGTTTTTCTACATATCTCTTCAATGATGTATCGTTCCTGGAAGTGTGCTTCTCCCTCTGTATCCCATGGGAAAATGAGTGCTACTGAGAATTGCGCACCAATTTAGACAAAGGACACCAGGCGGACACCTGGCAAATGTAGTCTCTTATGGCCAATCTTCCAATGATATGCCTACAAATACGTCACAATGCTGCAGACATCTTGAACGAACGGCAGAGAGCATAAGCTCGTTCACAGCACATTCACAGCCATATAAGGAGACAATAGTAAAACAGAGCTTCAAAAATTCAGCTCATTTCCTGTTTGATGTTTCATCTTGGTTTCGCCTGTAGCATCAGTTCTGGGGCACTCACAGATAATATCTTTGCAGTTTTGAAAACGTCAGAGTGTTTTCTTTCCAAAGCTGCCAATTATATGCATAGTCGAGCATCTTTTCGTGACAAAATATTGCGCTTAAAACGGGCACGTTTTTTTATCCAATAATGACATAGCGCCCCCATAGGTTGAAGAGGTTAACGTTGCGTTATGGTAATGAGCTTGAGGCTGTATTCACGATCCCGGATCCGGGATGGCTCGTCGCAACAGGTTAATAAGGTTTTAATGTTTAACAAATTAGCAAAAAAATTGAAAACCTGTTTTCACTTTGTCATTATGGGGTATTGTGAGTAAATTGTTGATGATTTTTTGTATTTAATCCATTTTAAGGCTGTAATGTAACAAAATGTGGAAAGGGTCAAGGAGTCTGAATAGTTTCCGAATGCCCTGTAGATGGGTATCTGGATGGACGAAAAGCTATCTTTCAAAAATCATGTTGATGGGTTAATTAAGAAACTAACTCTAAAAATAGGAACGTAGGCTGGCCTTTCCTTGAAGTCTCGTAGATTGCACTCTTTTTTGTATAATGCTCTCTTCCGCCATACCTTACCTTATTGTTAACCTTCAGACGTATAAGTCAACAGACAAGGATTCGGGGATGGCTAACCCTGGAGATTCTTTCATAAATAAATAATAGATACATCTGCTTAAAAACAATTGTGGCCCTCATGTCGAATGATCTCCAAAAGTCTTTAAAGTTGGTGAAGTTGGTGCCTCTAAGGCAATTCAGGTCAAATCAAATCAAATGTATTTATATAGCCCTTCTTTACATCAGCTGATATCTCAAAATGCTGTACAGAAACAACAGGTCATCACCTCAGGAGTAAATGTCAGTTGGCTTTTCATAGCCGATCATTAAGAGTATCTCTACCGCTCCTGCTGTCTCTAGAGAGTTGAAAACAGCAGGTCTGGGACCGGTAGCACGTCCGGTGAACAGGTCAGGGTTCCATAGCCGCAGGCGGCAGAACAGTTGAAACTGGAGCAGCAGCACGGCCAGGTGGACTGGGGACAGCAAGGAGTCATCAGGCCATATAGCCCTGAGGCATGGTCCTAGGGCTCAGGTCCTCTGAGAAAGAAAGAAAGAAAGAAAGAAAGAAAGAAAGAAAAAAAGAAAGAAAGAAAGAAAGAAAGAGAGAAAGAGAGAGAGAGTTAGAGAGAGCATACTTAAATTCACACAGGACACCGGATAAGACAGGAGAAATTCTCCAGATATAACAGACTGTCCCTAGCCCCCCGACACATAAACTACTGCAGCATAAATACTGGAGGCTGAGACAGGAGGGGTCGGGAGACACTGTGGCCCCGTCCAACGATACCCCCGGACAGGGCCAAAGAAAGTGTTTGTTTCTTAAAACTTGTTATGGAAGCGCTTCCCCATTGGGAATCGAATTTTCTGAAATTTCAAGTGCACCACGCATAGTTTATGATAAAAATCAAAATTTCATAAAAATTGACATCCAATATACCAAATTAAAGCTACACTCGTTGTGAATCTATCCACCAAGTCAGATTTGTAAAATGCTTTTCGGGGAAAGCATGAGACGCTATTATCTGTACCATGCAGCCTCACATACTGCAACGTCACAAAAACGACAGATTTTTCGTTAGTGCTCGCAAACGAAAAGGCTGAAATAAAATATAAAACATTCCTTACCTTTGACGAGCTTCATTCTTGGCACTCCTAGATGTCCCATAAACATCATTTAGGGTCTTTTTTCGATTAAATCGGTCCATATATAGCCTAGATATTGAGCTAGGAATACCTTGGAATTGGAGGAAAAAATTAGCATTTCATAACGTAACGTCATTTTTTAAAATGCCAAAAGTCGACGATAAACTTTCACAAAACACTTTGAAATACTTTTGTAATGCAACTTTAGGTATTAGTACACGTTAATAAGCGATAAAATACCCCAGGAGGCGGTGTGAAATCGTTAGCTTGTCCGTGGAGAAAAATATGTTTGGAAATGGTCGCTCCAAAATCTGGGCGGTGGCAGTAGGAAAGTAGTTCCCTTGTTTGGGTTAGACCAAGAATCAATTGCGAAACTAATGACGTAACTCTAGACAGCATGGGGAAGCTGTAGCCAATGAGAACTCGGCTCTATTTAATTCTGTTCTCTGTAAACAATTGCCTGCAGGCGCGGAAGAATATATTTTTACATTTTCAGTGAACAGATTTTCATGCACTATTCGACCGAAACGCACGTTCTGTAAATGGCACAGGCGTGATTTAAACAGTTTTGGAAAGGTCTGACTGTTTCCTAGCCACACACACTAACCAAATGAACGTACTATATTCCTGGCATGAATAGCAGGGCGCTGAAATGTTGCGCGATTTTTTTTTAAAGACTGCGAAAATTCGCATGCTCCATAACAAGTTTTAAGTTTGTGTTTTGTGTTTGCTTTTCATGTATAGTGTTTTTGCTTTGTCATAATGGGGTATTGCGTGCAGATTGATGGGGGAAAAAACTATTTAAATAATTTTAGAACAAGGCTGTAACGTAACAAAATGTGGGAAAAGTCAGTAGGTCTGAATACTTTCCAAAGGCACTGTATGTACAGTGTAATTTATGTGTATATAGATATGTATAGTGTAATTGATGTGTATATAGATATGTATAGTGTAATTTATGTGTATATAGATATGTATAGTGTAATTGATATGTATATAGATATGTATAGTGTAATTGATGTGTATATCGATATGTATAGTGTAATTGATATGTATATAGATATGTATAGTGTAATTGATATGTATATAGATATGTAGAGTGTAATTGATGTCTATAGATATGTATAGTGTAATTGATGTCTATAGATATGTATAGTGTAATTGATGTCTATAGATATGTATAGTGTAATTGATGTCTATAGATATGTAGAGTGTAATTGATGTCTATAGATATGTATAGTGTAATTGATGTCTATAGATATGTAGAGTGTAATTGATGTGTATATAGATATGTATAGTGTAATTGATGTCTATAGATATGTATAGTGTAATTGATGTGTATATAGATATGTATAGTGTAATTGATATGTATATAGATATGTATAGTGTAATTGATGTCTATAGATATGTATAGTGTAATTGATGTGTATATATATATGTATACTTTCATTGATGTGTATATAGATATGTATAGTGTAATTGATGTGTATATAGATATGTAGAGTGTAATTGATGTGTATATATATATGTATACTTTCATTGATGTGTATATAGATATGTATAGTGTAATTGATGTGTATATAGATATGTAGAGTGTAATTGATGTTTATTGATGTGGTCGTGCAGGACTCATCTGTGAAAGATACCGTGGTCTCATGATTTGCTGATTAAATAAAGGTACAATAAATTCTAAGAAATACAAATACACATTTTTAGACAATTGGATCATTTGTTTTCTTCCCCCTTGACAATGATGTTCCCTCTGTTTCTTTCTCAGAAATGCAATGCAATGCACACACACACACACACACACACACACACACACACACACACACACACACACACACACACACACACACACACACACACACACACACACACACACACACACACACACACACACACACACACACACACACACACACACACACACACACTCAGTTGATTACCAGAGATCCATTGTGTGGCTAAGCTTTTGAAGACTTCCTGCAATGTGTTGCACATGTTGAGTGATGTTCTGAACCTTCTTATACCCACAATGGATTCATAATTGCAGTAAATGAACCACAGAAGAAATGTGTGCTCAACATTTTCTTAACTCCTCTTGGGTGTTGGGGATAAATAAATAAATACATTTGAAATATGCTGAACAAAGAGTCGAAGATCACCCTGAAAGATTTAATCTAACATTTGATATTTGTGTATATAGATGAATGCACATTTCTAATCAGATTCTCTGCATTTAATTTGAGAATGATGGAAAGGAGAGACCAGGCATAAATTATGTTGCCTGCTGGGCCTCCAAAGGAGAGATTGAGAGGAGCTTGTGAGACTGTTTTTATTTGAATCCCGGTAATGAAGTTAATTTTACAAGGTTTCCGTTCATTAAGCACAGCTGGCTCAGGTGAAATGTAGACATTTACAGTAAGCACTAACACACACACACACACACACACACACACACACACACACACACACACACACACACACAGAACTGAGATTTGAACTGAGAACATGTAAACTGAAAGTATTGGGTGATTGATCCTTGGTAAGTGAAACCAGAAAAAAAGCAAATCTGTCGTTCTGCCCCTGAACAGGCAGTTAACCCACTGTTCCTAGGCCGTCATTGAAAATAAGAATTTGTTCTTAACTGACTTGCCTAGTAAAATAAAGGTAAAATAAAATAAATAAAAATAAGATGGAGCTACAGAGACACCACCTTTTGAAAAAATGTATTTCCAAATAAATGTAATACCTTTATATTTCATATCTTTTGCAATGTGTTGGAGACAACCTCCCCCCAACTAACCACTGAGGGCCTTTATAACCATCACCGCGCTACAGAGGTCTGACACAGTGTGTGTTGAACCTGAGAGGGCTCTCTCCCAAGCTTTCACATGAAGAAACGCTCAGGAATGTCCATGAGAAGTTCACTGTTACAACAGCACATCCTTTTCTCATTACGCTTCAATAACATACCTTTGATTCTGGCTATTTTTAGCCACTTCCTGTCTATCTGTGGGGCAGTGGGGAAGAGTAGAGTGGGCTTTGGAGGGCCAGGTGGTCCATTCTCACAGGAAGTCGAGGCTTAACACATATAACCTTACTTACTCATAGATCATATCTTATGACATTATATTATCTTCTAATTAAATTAAATTGTCCATAAAAACTTCTAATCAATGAACTTTAAAAAGTTGCCAATATGTTTATTTTTCACATTTATCTCAGTTGTCTGTAAATCTGCATATTCAGCTAGCTGCCTGGAGAGTTGCCACTTTGAGCCAGCGGTGCCCACGATGGAAAGAAGCAGTTCATTACACACTCCCAAATAAACAGATATTAAATGGGGTCCACACTCAGAGAGAGTGTAGAGTGCATCAGAGACATCAGAGACCCTTTCCTAAACAAAGGCAGTTAGCTCTGAGAGAGAGTGAGAGAGGGGGGGGGAGATTTGACAGAGAGAGAGAGCGCGAGAGAGAGAGAGAGAGAGAGAGAGAGAGAGAGAGAGAGGGAGAGAGGGAGAGAGGGAGGGAGGGAGAGAGAGAGAGAGAGAGAGAGAGGGGGAAGATTTGACAGAGAGAGCGAGAGAGAGAGAGAGAGAGAGAGAGAGAGGGGAAGAGAGAGAGAGAGAGACAGAGAGAGGGGGGAGATTTGACAGAGAGAGAGAGAGACAGAGAGAGAAGAGAGAGAGAGAGAGAGAGACAGAGAGAGGGGAGATTTGACAGAGAGAGAGAGAGAGCAAGAGAGAGAGAGAGGGGGGAGATTTGACAGAGAGAGAGAGAGAGAGAGAGAGAGAGAGAGAGAGAGAGAGAGAGAGAGAGAGAGAGAGAGTGTGTCCTGTTTAAGACGGAACAGTTGAGTTATGTTCGTCTTGGCAGCGCAGCACATCGGCTGGGCCCAAGGCATCACGGCGCCACCTCAGGCTCTCAGCAGCGGCCGGGGCGTTCTCCCAGCACATGGCATTCATTTTGGGGGCTGTTGGGGAGCGAGATGGGGCTGCTTTTCCAAAGCTGAGCGGTGCCTGAGCAATTAGGGGCAGCAATTACAAAGGGTGGATCTCCTCTCTGGTAATGCCAAGAGTAATGCTGGGGCTGCCAGGGGTCTAATGGAAGTGACAGGGAAGGGAGTCGTAATGGTGATCGCATGCTTGATTTTGGGATGTTTCTACCCTCTGTTTCAGTGTCCCGCCAATCAGAATCAGAAAAAAGAAAACAGTAACACACGATGTAGCGGTGACGATGAGAGATGATGAGAGATTGAATATGTGACTGAACCGCAGCCTGGTTTCCTACCAATCACAGAAGATGTTTAACTCCCCCTCCCGCGATGGAGGTATTTCCAGAAGTGGTAATCAAGTGCCACCAGAGTGTGAGGGCGGCATTGGCCTGGGGTGCTTTCTACATTTTAACAACAAATGTGGATTTTCACTTAGGGACCCCGGGCCTCCAGAATAAGATGGCTTGGCATCAGACAGAAGCACATCTGGACTGATCAAACAATGTTATGTTTTAAAACAAGTATAACTAGCAATTATCCAAAGTATTTTCATAATAGCAATACAGTTTGCCCACACCACTTTGAGCAACTTCTCTTTGGCTATTTACCCTCTCCTCCGCCAACAGCAATTGTCTTGACCTTGGAAGCTCCGTATAATTTTACTTTATAGATGTTTTTATATGATATATGAGCAGTGATTATTGAATTTCTGAATTATGTAAGAAATAAGAAGAAATTATCCAAACTTTAAGTGATGTAACTCAAGTTGTTGGCAAGTTTCTGACCATATATTCGGTCTTGAAACTGCTAGATGCTTTGCGGTAAAGTTAGTTATTTTTCAGCATAATTAAAACTCCTTTCTGCTGTCAAATCGCCCTCTAGTGGCCTCATGGGTGGAATGCTATTCATAGTTTCCATCATTTCATAATTAATAAACATTATTTAAAAACCCCACTGAAAATCCAGGGTGTTTCTTTGTCAAATGATTTTGTTATATTTCAATATTCTGTGATGTATACTACTGTTCAACAGTTTGGAGTCACTTAGAAATGTCATTGTTTAAAAAAAAAGAAAAGCTATTTTTTTTGTCCATTAAAATAACATCAAGTTGATTCGAAATACAGTGTAGACATTGTTAATCTTGTAAATGGCTATTGTAGCTGGAAACAGAAGGTTTGTTTTTTATGGAATATCCACATAGGTGTACAGAGGCCTATTATCAGCAATGTTGTGTTAGCTAATCCAAGTTTATCATTTTAAAAGGCTAATTGATCATTAGACAACCCTTTTGCAATACTGTTAGAACAGCTGGAAACTGTCATCCTGATTAAAGGAGCAATACAACTGGCCATCTTCAGACTAGTTGCGTATCTGGAGCATCAGCATTTGTGGGTGCGATTACAAGCTTAAAATGGCCAGAAACAAAGAACTTCATTCTGAAATTCGTCAGTCTATTCTTGTTCCTAGAAATGAAGGCTATTCCATGTGAGAAATTGCCAAGAACCTGAAGATCTCGTACAGCGCTGTGTACCCTTCACAGAACAGCGCAAACTGGCTCTAACTGGCTCTCAGAATAGAAAGAGAAACAGACAAGTCCTCAACTGGCAGCGTCGTTAAATAGGACCCACAAAAACACCAGTCTCAACGTCAACAGTGAAGAGGGGACTCCGGGTTGCTGGCCTTCTGGGCAGAGTTGCAAAGAAAAAGCCATATCTCAGACTGGCCAATGAAAATAAAAGATTAACGTGGGGGAAAAAAACATAGACACTGGACAGAGGAATTCTGCCTAGAAGGCCAGCATCCCGGAGTCACCTCTTCACTGTTGACGTTGAGACTGGACAGAGGAATTCTGCCTAGAAGGCCAGCATCCCGGAGTCACCTCTTCACTGTTGACGTTGAGACTGGTGTTTTGCGGGTACTATTTAATGAAACTGCCAGTTGAGGACTTGTGAGGCGTCTGTTTCTATAACTAGACAGTTTTCAGTTGTGTACCGGGGCCTCCCACTCCTCTTTCTATTCTGTTTAGAGTAGTACACAACGTTGTACGAGATCTTCAGTTTGTGCAATGTAATAAAGAGGTCAGGGGGTGTGTGTGATTGGAGTTCTTTTTCATACGCAAATGCTACAATATAGTCATAGACGCGCAACGGCTTCTACAACAGAGACAACAGAGACAACTCAATGATAGTATAGGCCGGCAACTGGTGACCTAGCCCAGAATAGGTCACAATTATTAGAGACTCCTATGGAGACTCCTAGTAGATTCCTATCTACCAATCAAAATGGTTTCGCACATGCCACCTGCTACACGTACTGTTCACAAAATGCCTTTTTTATAAGTTAGTTGGAGGACGCTAATGCACATTTCTCATGCTCTGAAAATAATCTCCCATTCTTTGGTTCCACCTGTTTTGGAGAGAATCTGAGTATGTGTCCCTGATCAAATTTTGGGAACTTTTTTTTTTTTTTGCTTCTGAATCACAAACGCCGGCCTTCATCAACGAATAGTCTCAGAAGAGACATAATTTACCAAAATTTGAAAATGTGCCGATGTTCAGGAGCATAAAGTGCCCTATTTTTTCCATAAACGTAATCCTAAGTGTAAACATGACGTTATCTGGCCTGAAAACTGACAGTGCTGTGTATGCTGGCCGTGTAGGTTTTATTCCATTACAGACACATCATATGAAGAACTTATACATCTATGGCCAGACGTCATCTTTTCACTGTTTTCTGAAGAATCCATGTTTATGAGTTGATCTTAGTTTAGCACAGAGCTTTGTGTGGCGGCAAAAATGGCACGGGCCACTGTTGATGAGGACGTGCGACGTGGTCGGTGTCCCTCTCCTTGCTCTATTCAGACCTCTACCGCCTACACTGTCGGTGTAGTTTTATAGCACACTGTAGGCTACAAGTCGTAGGGCAAAAAATGTGAGTGGAGAATAAATCTGTTTATGGCTTTTGTGATAACCTTTCATATATTATATTATTATTATTATTTACAATAAATATGACTACACTGTTCAGAAAGGGTGAATACTGTAGTCTTGAATAGTATTCAAGTGGTTTACGCTTGGGGAAAATAAAACTATGGGGGAAATAAAATGTGTTTATTTGTTGCTCAAGCTGTTACCCTCACTCATTGACATCTAAACACACACAACACATAACTAAATGTTAACTTCAGTTATAAGGACAACCATGACTTGTTTTATGCTCCAAGCCCATGTCAATGATGTATCCAACTTTCCTCATCAAGATTGAAAGTTTAACAACGTAGCTATATTATGTTAATCAGGATGTGAAGGAGAATATAAGCCCACGGAAGAGGAGGAGGAGGAGGAGGAGGAGGAGGAGGAGGAAGAGTGGGTATGAGGGAACAGAATGAAGATTGATTGAACTCATGTTCTAGGGAGCAATAAAAGATGACAGTGATCAAATCTAGAAAACGGGTGGACTTGTTACTGTGCAGTAAGCTTCCTGCCCAAAACCCAAAAGGAACTTTGTCTGTGCCTACATTTTCAGTTTAACAAAAGTTCAATCAAAATTTTAATCAAGCCTAACCATAATGGAGGCAAACGATGAGTTGAACGTTGGTACTCTCAAATCTAAAGTGGCTCGTCTTCATTGTTTTCTCATCTCACAAAAGAGATCCATCCCTCCTTTAGTTTTTCCCCCACAACATTAAAATACTGTCAGGGATAAAGCAAATATAGGCTACTGCAGAAGAGCCTTCACTCTGAGACCACCAGTATCTAACACCTTCCTCCCTTCCTCCCTGGCAGGCTGGGCTCCTAGCTCCAACACCCCCGCCCTGTGTGTACGTAGCGGTCTGGTTGTTTTTACAGAGTAAGGATGCAGAGAACCAGAGTTTTAACCCCGGAACATGCTTACTTTAATTGTGATATAGTCAATGAGCTTCTGTTGCTTTGGTTTCTGTTACAGTATCTCAGGGATTAAAACTGAACTGGCTCTCACACAAGTCATGTATTGTGTGTGTCTACCTTTCTGAACCTCTGTGGTAACAGCTGACTGTTTCTCTTCCCTGGCCTCTCCATCTCTGACCTTCCTCCAAGTCCTCCTTTTGGGTTTTCTTTTTGTCATTATGTCTTGGGAAACCCAGATATATTGCTTGTAGTTTGAGGCAAATAAGCTGGAATGAAAAAATTGATTCCTCTAGCCTTATCCTTAGCAACAGGCCCATCTGTTCTGACAACGGAGTCGGATGCCATTACAGGAGCATGCTCTGTCACGTGTTCCATGTAAAAGTTGTGTGTGTGTTGCCTTTTGTCTCTGAGATAAAGAGGCCTTATTTGAGAATGTCCTATCACCTAAGGGATCAGTGAGACCTACAGTAATTGAGTGGAATGTATATATTCGCTCCATTAGCTAAATGTAGTGTAACATGGCTTGTCACCACTGTGAAGCCAAACAAGTCACTTCAAAACCTCTTCAAAGTAATAGTTCTTATCAGAATTATAGACGACGTCAAGGAGAAATCATGGACTCCCTCCTTTCTGCTTTCCTATTCATTTTACACTCACTGGCTAAGTAGAGTAAACATAGAGAGCGAGAAAGAGAGAGAGAGAGAGAGAGAGAGAGAGAGAGAGAGAGAGAGAGAGAGAGAGAGAGAGAGAGAAGAGAGAGAGAGAGAGAGAGAGAGAGAGAGATGATGGAGGCAGATGAGAGAGAGATGAGCGAGAGAGATAAGAGAGAGATGATAGAGGCAGATGAGAGAGATTTGTACATTGTTAAAACACTGTATATAATATGGCATTTGTAATGTCTTTATTGTTTTGAAACTTCTGTATGTGTAATGTTTACTGTTAATTGTTATTGTTTATTTCACTTTATATATTCACTTTATATATTATCTACCTCACTTGCTTTGGCAATGTTAACACATGTTTCCCATGCCAATAAAGCCCTTGATTTGAATTGAATTGAATTGAATTGAGAGAGATGAGAGATGAGAGAGAGCAGATAGAGGCAGATGAGAGAGAAAGGTGAGAGAGGCAGACAATAGAGATGAGAGAGAAATGAGAGAGACATGCTCGAAAGAGATGAGAGGAAGATGATAGAGGCAGATGAGAGAAAGAGATGAGAGAGAGAGATGAGAGAGAGATGATAGTGGCTGATGAGAGATCAGAGAGAAATGAGAGGCAGATGATAGAGAGAGAGATGAGAGAGAGATGAGAGAGAGATGATAGAGGCTGATGAGAGATCAGAGACAAATGAGAGGCAGATGATAGAGATGAGAGAGAGAAATGAGAGAGAGAAATGAGAGAGAGAGATGAGAGAGGCAGATGATAGAGAGAGTTGAGAGAGAAAGATGAGAGAGGCAAATAACAGAGGCATGAGAGAGATATATAAAAGAGAGATATGAGAGAGAGATGATAGAGAGAGGTGAGAGAGAGATGATAAAGAGGTAGATGAGAGAGAGATGAGACAGATAGATGAGACAGAGAGATGAGAGACAGATGAGGCAGATAGAGTGAGAGATGTGTGAGTGCCCAAAAAACTCCCATGGCGTTATCAAATTCAGAGCATTTAGAATGAGACTTTACCCAAACCAGAGACAGTTGGATGAAACCCTGAGGAAATTAAATTTGCTGGTACTACAAGGCTAATATATTGTAATAAGTCCGAAAACGATCTTAAAACCCCCTAGAGTCGATGTCCGTGCCCCTGCAGACATCTAATTAGCATAATAATAATATCCCCTGCAGTTTTAACTCGACATCTGTTTTTGTGCCACATCTGCAGTGAAAGGTGACAGAGCTCAGAGCGACGTTTGTCAGACCATGAGACATCTCGAAAATCGATCTTCTCATAAAATTGTTTGTAGCGTCCTAACGGTTTGCCAACTATTATGACCCTTCTATGGAAAGATGAACATGAAACATGTTCCCTGTTTTGATCTGTGACCCCCACACGGGTCTTGGGACTCGTCTGAAGTCGATACAGCCGGTCTGCCAACTTCTGTCTGGGCTACACAGGGAGCTTCCTCTCTGTGCATGTTGTTTGTTTCGCTCTAGTACGTCTGCAGGCCTCACAAGACCCGTTTGAAGGTCCCCCGTACCAGCTGAAAAAATGAAGTACAGTATATATGGAGACTGTTTAATGCCAAAAATAAGGGGTTAAATACATGTAAAAAAAAAAAAAAAAAAAAAAAAATGTTTCCTAATCTTTGCTGTATCTATCAGATATTGGACAGACTCTTCAGAACAAACTTCCTTTTGATCCTAATTGGAGAATATCTGTTGTTCCATGTAGTTTATCTGTTGTTCAATGCATTTGTATGGTAATAGCAGTAGATTTGATAATAGCAGTAAGGCCCAAAACATTTTTTTTTAAATATATTTTTATATATATATTTACACTTCAAGAGGACTTAAAATTCCAAATCAAGATAGAAAAATCATCCTTGGTATGACTTTCCTAAAACACTTCTATTTAGCTTAGTAGAATATGACAGTGTTCTTGGTCCCTGGAACCAAACTGGTATCTGCAATGAAATGACCATGGAAAGATTCTAAGTACAAGAGTCACTTGTGTATCCAGTCCTCTCATGTCCATGACTAAAGCAATACTGACCAGCGCTTATTCAAAAACTATTATGGCAAAAAGTCCATCGTAATATGAGTCAATCTAACGCAGTTTATAAAATAAACATTTGAATAATTTCAAGATATCCGACGCGCGTGTGTGTGTGCGTGTGTGTACACGTGTGTGTGTGCGTGTGTGTACACGTGTGTGTGTGCGTGTGTGTACACGTGTGTGTGTGCGTGTGTGTACACGTGTGTGTGTGCGTGTGTGTACGTGTGTGTGTGTACGTGTGTGTGCCACGCAAGTCAGTCTGTTGGCGTGTCTAATTAAGAGCTCAGTGAATTGATTGTGGAGAGTCATCAAACTTGGTCCCTAAGAAACTAGGCGACAGCTGACTGCCTAGGGGACAGTCCCTGTGATCAAAGAAGTACGTGTGACTAAGCGTCCTCACTGTGACAAAGTCCTGGCTCCTGATCCACTTCAGAGACGGAGGTTAGAGAGTGGTTCACGACCTGCAGGACGCATGGAGGAAGCATCACAAGGCAGATGACCTCTTCATCTTCATTACACACAAGACTGTGCATGTGGACAGAGCACTGCGAATCAATCACCGTCTGGTCCTCAACAAGACCTCAGGCCAAACAACAGAGAACAGAGATTAGCTATAGTTTTTAGTTTTACTTTAGTTGTAGAGTTTATGAAGGCAATCATTTGACAAAAAGGTTCACCTTTGAGACAACGTACATCTTCTGAAATACAGGTGCAGAGCAATAAATTAATAGTTTAAAGATTATATTTTGGAGTGCTGTCCATTTCATGAAAAATAATACACAGAGGACAAGGTAGCTGAAATCTATAGCTTTTTGTTCCTGGTGGGACCGTGCGTGCGGGCATTACACAGTATATTATTTTCAGTGGCATGATAAGGAATCACTGCCCTTTCACACAGAGCTATCTAGGGTCAAACATGATAAATGGAAGGTCAACCATCTTATTATGAAGAAGCTTCTTCTAAGGAGTGCTCTGCTCTATTCATTAGTTATTGCTTAATGTATTCCTTTAACCAGAGGCAATGCGTGTCTTTGCGTCCAGATGCCTAAAAACCCGACGCGATATGAAAATCAGACCCCTGAGGCGAAACTGTGCTGGAGACTGAGCAGACAAAAGGACTCTCTGTGATGCCGTGTCACCCCATTGATATTTGACTTGAGGTTTGTTGTGGAAGCCTTCTCCATAGTCCTTCTCATTAGCATATCTACTTTAAGTTTGGGGGCGGCGGTGGGATGTGAATCTATAAACAAAGTTTCCATCATGTCTGATCTCTCCAAGAAAATGTGGAGAATGGCGATAATGCCACCAGTGTAGTAGGAACATGGAGCAAAGTGTAATTGTGTAAAGGAATGTATGACCAACTGCCATCCACAAAGGGCCTCTTTGGGAGATGAGAGATCATGTGATATTTATAGAATACAGTCCATCTGTTCATGGAGTTGACTTCAATTAGTTTGTTTTCCAAGGAGCAAGGTAGTCTGGTCCTCTGTCCAACAAAATTTAATATGGTGAAATAATGAAGTCACTGTGTTCACATCAGCATTGATATGCAAGTTGCATCAGATCCGGCTAGGGAGTGGTGATAATGATTCCAAGGTATGCATGCTCCTTAACATCCTTTGTGTGTATGGCACTACATGCACTAGGGCGGACTCAGGGAGGTCTGTATGCCTCAATGGCAAACAACAAAGAGCAGATACTTCTGGATGTGAAATGCATAAATCACATGTAGCTACAGAGAGAGGACAACAACACTGTATTTCACCCCAGAGTGCCTGGCTGGTTGCACCAGTAAATTTAATCAAATCAAATGTTATTGCTCACATACACATAGTTAACAGATGTTATTGACAGTGTAGTGAAATGATTATGCTTCTAGATCCGACAGTGCAGCAGTATCTAACCGGTAATATCTAACAATTCCACAACAAAACCTAATATTTAACAAATTGCACAACAAACCTAATACACACAATCTGGTAAAGGAATGGGATGACGATATATAAGTATAAAATATATGGATGAGCAGTGACAGAGCGGCTAAGATGCAATAGGTAGTAAAGAATAGATAGTGTAGTGTACAGTGTACAGTATATAAACTCAGCAAAAAAACTGTCAACCGAGTTTATTTTCAGCAAACTTAACATGTGTAAATATTTGTATGAACATAACAAGATTCAACAACCGAGACAAAACTGAACAAGTTCCACAGACATGTGACTAACAGAAATTGAATAATGTGTCCCTGAACAAAGGGGGGGTCAAAATCAAAAGTAACAGTCAGTATCTGGTGTGGCCACCAGCTGCATTAAGTACTGCAGTGCATCTCCTCCTCATGCACTGCACCAGATTTGCCAATTCTTGTAGTGAGATGCTACCCCCTCTTCCACCAAGGCACCTGCATGTTCCCGGACATTTCTGGGAGGAATGGCCCTAGCCCTCACCTTCCAATCCAAAAGGTCCTAGACATGCTCAAAGGGATTGATATCCGGGCTCTTCGCTGTCCAAGGCAGAACGCTAACATTCCTGTCTTGATGGAATTCACGCAACGAACGAGCAGTATGGCTGGTGGCATTGTCATGCTGGAGGGTCATGTCAGGATGAGCCTGCAGGAAAGGTACCACATGAGGGAGGAGGATGTCTTCCCTGCAATATACAGCGTTGAGATTGTCTGCAATGACAACAAGCTCAGTCCGATGATGCTGTGACACACCGCCCCAGACCATGAACGCACCAATTTGTATGTCGCTCTGGATAAGAGCGTCTGCTAAATGACTTAAATGTAAATGTAAATGTAATGACGGACCCTCCACCTCCAAATCAATCCCACTCCAGAGTACAGGCCTCGATGTAATGCTCATTCCTTCGACGATAAACGTGAATCTGACCATCACCTCTGGTGAGACAAAACCGTGACTCGTCAGTGAAGAGCACTTTTTGCCAGTCCTGTCTGGTCCAGCGACGGTGGGTTTGTGCCCATAGGCGACGTTGTTGCCAGTGATGTCTGGTGAGGACCTGCCTTACAACAGGCCTACAAGCCCTCAGTCCAGCCTCAGCCTATTGTGGACAGTCTGAGCACTGATTGAGGGATTGTGCATTCCTGGTGTAACTCATTCAGTTGTTATTGCCATCCTGTACCTGTCCCGCAGCTGTGATGTTCGGATGTACTGATCCTGTGCAGGTGTTGTTGCACGTGGTCTGCCACTGCAAGGACGATCAGCTGTCCGTCCTGTCTCCCTGTCGCGCTGTCTTAGGCGTCTCACAGTACGAACATGGCAATTTATTGCCCTGGCCACATCTGCAGTCCTCATGCCTCCTTGCAGCATGCCTAAGGCACATTCACGCAGATGAGCAGGGACCCTGGGCATCTTTTTTGTGTGTTTTTCTGTCAGTAGAAAGGCCTCTTTAGTGTCCTACGTTTTCATAACTGTGACCTTAATATGAGATAAGTAATGTGAGATATGTAAACATTCTTGAAGTGGCATTATTAAAGTGACTAGTGTTCCATTTATTAAAGTGGCCAATGATATCGAGACTGTAGATAGGCAACCCCCTCTCTGTGCTAGTGAAGGCTGATTAACAATCTGATGGCATTGAGATTGAAAAACAGCTTCTATCTCTCTGTCCCAGCTTTGATGCACCTGTACTGACCTCGTCTTCTGGAACGAAGCGGGGTGAACAGGCAGTGGCTTGGGTGGTTATTGTCCTTCCTGTGACATCAGGTGTTGTAGGTGTCCTAGTTTGCCCCCGGTGATGCATTGTGCAGACTGCACCACCCTCTGGAGAGCCTTGTGGTTGTGGGAGGTGCAGTTGCCGTACCAGGCGGTGATACAGCCCCAGTTTTGAGGATCAGCAGTACCAGGCGGGAAGCAGGCAGCTCAAATGGCCCAACAGCCGACAAGTCCATTAGGTGACACAGAGCTCACCCTGCCTCCATTCCGCCAGTCCAGAGCCAGCCTTGTGCCCTGTGGCCCTGTGGCTGTAAATGCCCTCTCTCAGGGATTGGTTAATGATTCTCCTTATCTGGGGCCAGCGAAGGACCCTCAAGCATATCATTGGACACTCAATGGACAGATAGAGAGAAATAGTGAGAAAGAGAGGGGGATCTACAGAGAGAGTGGCCAGGATGCGGCTGAGGGGTGGGGAGGGCAGCGTGGGGGGGTTAAATGGCATAGAATTCCACCCTGTGCTCTGGACGATATGAAGCGCAACATTGTACTTTTGCCACAATGGCCACAGTGTCGACACGATCCCGTCTAATTCAATTAGCCTGGGAGATGGTGCATAAATTCCCCAAGAATTCTTCTGATGCACAGAGGTTGCCGCCAATGATGAGGGCCAATGTGAGTGCGTCTGTGTTGGGAGGTTGCAGACTAACCTGCCCCTTGTACAATGGTGTGCCTATGAGAAGAATGGGGCTTTTACTTCAGGTCAAACCTGAACTTAAATGCCAAGGTCAGAAGTCACCCCGGATACGATGAAGTGCTGGTTTGACTGACCACTTCCCTTCAGTCAATGAGGTAGATTGATAACAGACTACACTGCTGCCACGCCTCCAGGAGAAGATGGGTGACACTTTAACCGAGCAAATATGTAAATATGTTGTGAAAAACGTCAGAATCCATTTGGAATACTCGGCACATGATTCAAAACAAGTTTGGAATACTATAGATCTCTATTTACATTGCCTTCATTGCATGCATTGTGTAGTACACATTGTTTAATACCACACAAATATAAACCATGTTCTCATTGATTATACAAAAAAAGGAGAGCTTTTAAATTAAATGTCACTACAAATATTTTCAGTTAGAAAAGTCATTAAAATTGTTGTGTTGTCAAAACACTACAGGGCCTGAATAACCCTAATGTGACCACATAATTCGTCTTAAAATGTGATTCTGTACAGACTCACAGTAGTGTCATTACTGTAAATATAACAAAAAACAGAAGCAACAACTTGACTGTTTCTAACCAGTTGGACCATCATTTTCTGGCTTACCCCACTGCAAGAATACAACAACAGGAAGGAAGAAGGTATTTAGCTCATTATTAGTACATTTCTTCCAGCAAAATCCCCTTCTAGAATGAGTCACACCAGGTGGCCTCCAGATCGCCAAGTAGTGACACCATCTCTCAGTCTCTACATTGATGTAAAGGGTGTATTTCATGGAATCTGAAATAGATGTGTGCTGGATGTTTGGCAGCAGTTTAGATGGGGCCCCCGACATCTACAGGGCATTCGGAAAGTATTCAGACCCCTTGATTTTTCCCACATTTTTTTATGTCACAGCATTATCCTTAAATTGATCAAATGTATTTTTTCCATCAATAATATACACACAATACCCATAATGACAAAGCAAAAACAGCTAATTTTATTCTTCAAATTTATAAAAAATTAAAACCTGAAATAGCACATTTGCATAAGTATTCAACCCCTTTACTCAGTACTTTGTTGAAGCAACTTTTGCAGCGATCACAGCCTTGAGTCTTCTTGGGTATGACACCACAAGCTTGGCACACCTGTATTTGGGGAGTTTCTCCCATTCTTCTCTGCAGATCCTCTCAAGTTCTGTCAGGCTGGACGGGGAGTGTCGCTGCACAGCTATATTCAGGTCTCTCCAGAGATGTTCTGTCAGGTTCAAGTCCGGGCTACTCAAGGACATTCAGAGACTTGTCCTGAAGCCACTTCTGCGTTGTCTTGGCTCTGTGCTTAGGGTCGTTGTCCTGTTGTAAGGTGAACCTTCGCCCCAGTCTGAGGTCTTGAGTGCTCTGGGGCAGGTTTTCATCAAGGATCTCTCTGTATTTTGCTTCTTTCATCTGTGCCTTGATCCTGACTAGTCTCCCAGTCCCTGCCGCTGAAAAACATCCCCAGAATATGATGCTGCCACCACCATGCTTCACTGTAGGGATGGTGCCAGGGTTCCTCCAGACGTGATGTTTGGCAATCAAACCAAAGAGTTCAATCTTGGTTTCATCAGACCAGAGAATCTTGTTTCTCATGGTCTGAGAGTCCATTAGCTTCCTATTGGTAAACTCCAAGTGGGCTGTTATCTGCTTTTTACTGAGGAGTGGCTTCAGTCTCATAAAAGCCTGATTGGTAGAGTGCTGCAGAGATGATGTCCTTCTGTAAGGTTCTCCCATCTCCACAGAGGAACTCTGGAGCTCTGTCAGAGTGACCATCGGGTTCTTGGTCATCTCCCTGACCAAGGCGCTTCTCCCCCGATAGCTCAGTTTGGTGGTTCCAAACTTCTTCCATTTAAGAATGATGGAGGCCACCATGATCTTGGGGACCTTCAATGCTGCAGAAATGTGTTGGTAATCTTGATCTTGTCATCGACACAATCCTGTCTTGGAGCTCTACGGACAATTCCTTCGACCTCATGGCTTTGTTTTTGCTCTGACATGCACTGTCAACTGTGGGACCTTATATAGACAGGTGTGTGCCTTTCCAAACCATGTCCAATCAATTGAATTTACCACAACTGGACTCCAATCAAGTTGTAGAAACATCTCAAGGATGATCAATGGAAACAGGATGCACCTGAGCTCAATTGTGAGTCTCCTAGCAAAGGGTCTGAATATGTATGTAAATAAGGTATTTCTGTTATTTTTATGTTAAATAAATTATCAAACATTTCAAAAAATCTGTTTTGGCCTTGTCATTATGGGGTATTGCGTGCAAATTGATGAAGGGAAGTTTTTTTTTTATCCATTTGAGAACAAGGCTGTAATGTAACAAAATGTTTAAAAAGTGAAGGGTCTGAATACTTTCAGAATGCACTGTTTACATACATTAGCAGGTAAAGGTTTGGACACACCTACTTATTCAAGGGGTTTTCTTTGTTTTTACTATTTTCTACATTGTAGAATAATATTGAAGCCATCAAAAACCATGAAATTACACATATGGAATCATGTTGTAACCAAAGCACAAAATGTTTGAGAAACTGACGCATCACAAGTCCTCAACTGGCAGCTTCATTAAATAGTACTCTCAAAACACCAGTCTCAACGTCAACAGTGAAGAGGCGACTCCGGGATGCTGGCCTTCTAGTTCCTCTGTCCAGCGTCTGTGTTCTTTTGCCCGTCTTTATCTTTTCTTGTTATTGGCCAGTCTGAGATGGCTTTTTCTTTGCAACTCTGCCTAGAAGGCCAGCATCCCGGAGGCGCCTCTTCACTGTTGACGTTGAGACTGGTGTTTTGTGGGTACTATTTAACAAAGCTGCCAGTTGAGGACTTGTGAGGCGTGTGTTTCTCAAACTAGACACTCTAATGTACTTGTCCTCTTGCTCAGTTGTGCACCGGGGCCTCCCCTCCTCCTCCATTCTGGTTAGGGCCCGTTTGCACTGTTCTGTGAAGTGAGTAGTATACAGCGTTGTACGAGATCTTCAGTTTCTTTGTAATTTCTCGCATGGAATAGCCTTCATTTCTCAGAACAGGAATAGACTGACGAGTTTTAGAACAAAGCCCTTGGTTTCTGGCCATGTTGAGCCTGTAATTGAACCCACAAATGCTGATGCTCCAGATACTCAACTAGTTGGAAGAAGGCCAGTTATTTTGCTTCTTTAATCAGGACAACAGTTTTCAGCTGTGCTAACATAATTGCAAAAGGGTTTTCTAATGATCAACTAGCCTTTTAAAATGATAAACTTGGATTAGCTAACACAACGTGCCATTGGAACACAGGAGTGATGGTTGCTGATAATGGGCCTCTGTACGCCTATGTAGATATTCCATTAAAAGTTTCCAGCTACAGTAGTCATTTACAACATTAGCAATGTCTACACTGTATTTCTGATGAATTCTATGTTATTTTAATGGCCAACAAATGTGCTTTAAAAAAAAAAATGATGACATTTCTAAGTGACCCCAAACTTTTCAACGGTAGTGTATATCTTTCTTTTTTTTTGCCTGGTCAAAATGACTACATTTGTATAGATCAGCCCATAAGAGTTTTAAAATGTCTTAAACAGAGAAAGGTCATCTCATCCGATTCAGTGCTGTTGCTTGCTGGTATGTCTCTAGTGTTTGGTGTTAAAAGATCCCCTGAGATCAGACCTACATAGCTGAGGTTTCTGTTAGCTAAAGCAGTGACCACTCTCCAGGCTGTGGCATTCACAGTTTTGTCACCAAGCCCAGACAAAAAAATCTCATGAAGTAAGAGTGAATAGGTGTGTCTGCGTGGCAGCACTTTAGGGTTGCCAAGTACATGATCCAAAGATCTGGAAAAATACAATTACATTTTGGAAAAAAGTGGTTAATGGGCAGAGAGCTGTTAATGTAGAGCACAATGTATTTTTCTGCCATAACTATGTATTTTTCTGTCATAACTATGTATTTTTCTGCCATAACTATGTATTTTTCTGTCATAACTATGTATTTTTCTGCCATAACTATGTATTTTTCTGCCATTATCCCTTGAAGGCATCGTAAAATATTTTATAGTTGTGGTTTTAATGACGCTCAAGTCACACACTGTAACTCCTATTAAAAACAAATTTACAAAGAACAAAACTAGGATTAACGTTGAAACATAGCTACACATCCCGAAGTTTGCAAATAGTTCATAAATGAATATATATAATAGTAAGAAATCTCCCATAATTGTGGTCCTAACTAACTCCATATAGTCAATGTGGAGATTACTGACAAATCACTGGACTTTTGTACATTGAATTTATTTAAACATTCTTTGTTTGTTGATTTGACATAATTGTCCATCATCTAAATCAGTCAAAGTGACATTAGGTCAAAAATAATGAGAATACATAGATGCCCTTCAACAGGGTTTAAGAGGTCATGTCCTTCAACAAGGTTTAAGAGGTCATGACCTCCAACAGGGTTTAAAAAGTCCATAAATTGAACATTACCTCCATTGGGAAGCGTGTGTGCTTCTGTTACGATATTGTGTCTAGATGTAGGTGAAGGAGTCAAGCGCAGGAGAACAGAGATGTCTGAGTAGCGTTTTTTAATAGGCAAGTCCACAAAACATATAGGTCAGGTACAATACCAAAATAAACGCTCTCGACAAAAGAGAAACCAGTTACTCACGGAAGGAGGAAAAAAACAACACTCCTAGAGCTTATACACACTCGGTATAATATGTGAATATAAACAGGCACAACCTCAACAAGCAACATAACACGAATAATCCCGCACAAACCTAAGCAGACAACAGGGGTAATTATATACACAGAAATTAAAGCAAATGAAACCAGGTGTGAAAGAACCAAAGACAAAACAAACGGAAAAAGCAAAAGGATCGTTGATGGCTAGTAGGCCGGCGACGCCGACCGCCGAGCACCGCCCGAACAGGGAGAGGAACCACCTTCGGTGGAAGTCGGCTTCTTAGAATTTCTAAACCTTAACCTCATTCCCTCCCACAATCACACACATACAGTACCTTCAGAAAATATTCACACCTGTTGACTTTCCCACATCTTGTTGTGTTACAAAGTGGGATTAAAAATAATATAAATGTCATTATTTGTCAGCGATCTACACAAAATATTCTGTAATGTCAAAGTGGAGCTAAAATGCTAACTTTTTTTTTATTAATGGAAAAGGTAACACTAATATACATTATTTTGATTAGGTAAGTATTAAATCCCCTGAGTGAATACATGTTAGAATTACCTTTGGCAGCAATTACAGCTGTGAGTCTCTGAAAGCGTTGCACTCCTGGATTGTTATTCTTTTTAAATTCTTCAAGCTCTGTCAAGTTGGTTATTGATTTCTCTTTTAGTCCCCATTTGGACTAATCTTCCAAGAGTCCTTAAACATGAAAATACAATTTATAATACAAACACACTTTCACATATAACACACGATTACAAACATACATAATACTAGCATAATGACCCAATAAATACTAAATTTAAAAAAATATTGATTCTTCATCTACTATAATCCCACAACATTTCTATATACTATACTTAAATTGTTTTAAAATAATGTTTAAATGTATATATTGAAAGGTTTCTAGTTTGCTCAGTTAATTTATTCCATTTCTGTATTGCTCTAAATCGAAATGTTCGTTAGCCTATTCCTCTTTTCTGTCTGGACAAGGCATAGATGGTGGACAACCTATTCCTAGTATTTACGGAATGTCTGTCTCTTACCAACTGAATACCGTTGTGAATAGAACTTGGCCGTTTTAAATGATGTATATTATGAAATAAAATAAGCATGTTTTTTTCAATTACCTTGTTGATTGATGACCAACCAAGGACACTGCGCATGACTGCAACAGAAGAACCATATCTCCACCTTAAAACAATCCTTGCTGCATTGTTCTGTGCATTCTGCAGCATCCTAACTTCACTTGATGATGCATTTCCCCAGACCACCGAACAGTAGTTCACCTGACTCTCAATTAATGCTTGTGTTATTTGCTGAATAATTTTTCCTGGTAAATATTTAGCTACCCTTCTGATTATGCATGCTGTTTTAATATATATATTTTTTTACATAGATTAGATATTTGAGACGACCATGATAAGCAGTTGTCTAGCTGCACTCCCAATAGTTTGGTTTCTGCCACTTCTTCAATTTGTACTCCTCCCATACTTAATTGTATCCCATGCTGTTGTGGCCTTTTCCTAGTTGAACAGACCAACATAACTTTGGTTTTCGTGGTGTTTAAAACAAGTTTGTTTTGGCAAACCCACTTCCTAATATTCTCCAAATCTCCTTGTAAAGCCTGCTGTACCTGTTGAACCGATTGTCTTGCTGCATAAATTCTAGTATCATCTGCAAATATAGTAGATTGAGTTTCAACCAAGGCATAGGGAAGGTCGTTAGTATATATTAAATAAAGAAGTGGACCAAGGCAGCTGCCCTGCGGTATTCCACAGTTTAACACATTAGGGGACGAAAATGAACCATTGATATAGGTGGACTGTTTCCAGCTAGATATGACTGTACCCAATTCAATGCTACCTCCTTAAAACCATAATTCATTAATTTAGTCAAAATTATTTCATGATCCACTAAATCAAATGCTGCACTGAAATCAAAAAATAGTACACCTACAAATTTGCCATTATCCATAGCATTGAGCCACTGATCAGTCATGTCAACCAATGCAGTGGTAGTGGAATGGTTTTTGCGATAAACATGCTGATTGGCTGTAAACAGATCATTCTTTTTCATGTACTCCCACTTTTGACTACTCACAATACCCTCCAATATCTTACTGAGTGTAGTGAGTAGACTAATTGGTCGACTATTAGCAGGAGTAATAGGTTCTTTGCTGTCTTTCGGAATAGGACACAGTTTCACATGCTTCCATACATTTGCAAACAACCCCTTTTCCAGTAACCAATTAAATATGTATCTCAGTGGAACTGCAATCTGGGGAGCAGCACAGCGAAGCAAAAAATTGTCCATAAGACCATAACCTGTAGATTTACCATCAGGTAATGACTTCAATAGGTTTAACACCTCCTCTACTGACACCGTTTGTAGACTAAAAGAGCAGATCTTATTGCTCATAATATGATCATCAATCCATTGGACAATAGCTTGTTTGGAAGAATGTATGTCTACATTGTTGCTCAGTAATTTAATTTTCTGTGGTAAAAAAATCTGCAAAATGATTGGCAATATCAACTGGTTTTGTTATTATTCTCCCGTCAACCTCCACACTAGATGGGCATGATGAGATAGATGTACCAAGTAAGCCCTTAACTCTGTTCCATACCTTTTTAGAATAATTTTTACAATCAATAAAAGCATTGTTGTAAAATAACTTGTTTTTCTTTTGATTCAATTTAACTGCATAATTACGTAATGTTCTATAATTCTGTTCATCAATTTCTCATTTTGACTTGGCTGCTAAGACTTTTGCCATATTTCTTTGAGAAAAAGGCTCACCCAGTTCATCATCAATCCATGGAGATGGACGGGCACCAACTGTACTCTTTCTTATAGGGGCATGATGGTCCATTACCTCAGTGAGCAAATCAATAAAACATTCTGTAGCGTGATTTAAATCATCCTCTAGATAAATCAGCTCCCAGGGTACAGCAGCCAAATCATTTAGAAATAACTCATGATTAAATTAAAAAATATATATTTTGACCACAATCCTAGGGGGTTTCTTTGGAACCTTGGTGTTCATGGTCACAATATTATGGTCTGTCCAGCCCACTGGCATTGATCTGGATTTTAAGCATTGCAATGGTATATTACAGAAAATCAGATCAATGCATGTGTCTGAACGATGACCCAACTTAATTGAAGATCTAATAGTATCATTAACCATTTGTTTCAAACCACAGTTCTTAGCATATCTCATCGATTTTGTTCTATTCGAATTATTGTGATCCTTCCAATTTATATTAAAATAAAGACACATCTCTGTTGCTATCTGTGGCCTGGTCAAACCCAGTACATAAGTTATCCAGATAGGACAGCTTAGAGCTAGGAGGTCTATACACACATCCTACCAATATGGCTGCCTAGTGAGGCAGATGTACTTGAGCCCATAGTGCCTCTATTTGACCTACATTAAGGTCATCCCTTCTCTTAAAAGGTATAGGATTCTGAATATACAGTGCAACACCCCCACCATTCCTATTCCTGTCCCTTCTCAGTAGGCTATATCCTTGAATGTTCATTTGCCCATCATTTACAGATGCATTTAAATGCGTTTCGGTCAAAGCCAAAATATGAATAGTATTTAGGTTGACCAAGTTAAAAACCTCATGTATTTTGTTAGGAAGGCTATGAGCTATATGCAGCCCTTTT
The DNA here is from genome assembly GCF_034236695.1 of Oncorhynchus nerka. Lineage (NCBI taxonomy): Eukaryota > Metazoa > Chordata > Actinopteri > Salmoniformes > Salmonidae > Oncorhynchus > Oncorhynchus nerka. The sequence goes on from NC_088396.1 coordinate 44,658,460, forward strand.
CTTATCAAGTGGAGATCAATATAGCATGTATTCATTATACTGTAGTTGAAGTTGTCATGATACACTACAACACACAAACTCAGTTTTAAACATTAAATTAAAATAGCCAGGGAGTTACTCTAGAGTCCTGATACAATTGCCCGTTGATATAAAGTTTATCCATCACCATGGAGACTCGTTGATTCAGGCAACGCTTTTCCATCATGATGGGATATCGTTTTTTTTCTCCTTTCATTGATCTCAGTGGGGAAGTGATCATTTATTCCAAAATCAGTGTTTCTGAGTTTTCTCCCCATGTTCTTCGTCATTTCCTTTTGATTAAATTTATCAAAACATGCAATAATAGCCCATGGCCTATTTCCAGAGGCCTTACCTATTCTATGGACTCTGGAGAAAGTGGCATTACGCACAACATCCGTGGGCAGTTTTAGTTGAGTTGACATAAAGTCTCGGACTGTGTCCTCAAAGCCTCTGCTGTTGTCATTCTCCGGTATCCCTGAGAATATTAGATTGGACTGTGTCCTCACAGCCTCTGCTGTAGTCATTCTCCGGTATCCCTGAGAATATTAGATTGGACTGTGTCCTCACAGCCTCTGCCGTAGTCATTCTCCGGTATCCCTGAGAATATTAGATTGGACTGTGTCCTCACAGCCTCTGCCGTAGTCATTCTCCGGTATCCCTGAGAATATTAGATTGGACTGTGTCCTCACAGCCTCTGCCGTAGTCATTCTCCGGTATCCCTGAGAATATTAGATTGGACTGTGTCCTCACAGCCTCTGCCGTAGTCATTCTCCGGTATCCCTGAGAATATTAGATTGGACTGTGTCCTCACAGCCTCTGCCGTAGTCATTCTCCGGTATCCCTGAGAATATTAGATTGGACTGTGTCCTCACAGCCTCTGCCGTTGTCATTCTCCGGTATCCCTGAGAATATTAGATTGGACTGTGTCCTCACAGCCTCTGCCGTTGTCATTCTCCGGTATCCCTGAGAATATTAGATTGTTCCGCATTGATCGACACTGTACATCAAGCAATGTTTCTTTAAGTTGTTTGTTCTCCCTTTGCACCACCTCCACCTTGCTATGAATAGAGTCTACAGTACCTTTCAGCGCCGTGTTCTCTTTCCTTAGATCATCAATCTGACGTTGGCTGAATTCGAGACTGGCACATAATGCATTGATGTCTTCTCGTAATATATCCAATATATCAAGTTTGGCAAGCCTTTCATTGATGGATTTTAACAAGTCAACATCCATATCAGTAAACCTCTCCCCACTCGCCACACGCACCCTCTTACTAGGGCATGGTTTGGTTCCATCGTTGATACCTATTGGCCAACCTGGTTTTGTTTTGTTTTGTTGATTTGGTTGGTTGTCCTTAACAATGCTTGAATCCTCCGAAACCAGCAACATTTTTCTTTGAGTTCGGAAGTATCTCTCGTCAATGAATGGTTCAAGCTCTTCAATGGATTCTGAATGATCCAGCGTGCTTACAGACAGAGTTAACCACACAAACAAACTGTTCAGCAACAGCGGCAGTCACGGAGAGTGTGCTGCATATTGGAATTGTAATTCTTTAATCGAAGAATTTAAATTGAAGGAACTGCAAAAGCTCAGAGACCGTGCACGTGCACGTGCAAACACGATACAAGCTCTGTTGACGGTGGTTTGATCATTGATAGAGAGCCATTTTCCATTTTCAAGCTGATTTATGTCAAAACTGTCACTCGGCCACTCAGGAGCATTCAATGTCATCTTGGTAAGCAACACCAGTATATTTTCGGCCAGTATATATTCGGTGTTTTAGGTAATTGTCCTGCTGAGAGGTGAATTTGTTTACCAGCATCTGTTGGAAGGCAGACTGAACAAGGTTTTCCTCTCTGATTTGGCCTGTGCTGAGCTCTATTACATGTATTTTAATTCTAAAGAATGTCCTAGTCCTTGCAGATGACAAGCATACAAATAACATGATGCAGCCATCACCATGCTTGAAAATAAGAAGAGTGGTACTCAGTGATGTGTTGTGTTGGATTTTCCCAAAACATAACGCTTTGTATTCAGGACATAAGGTACGTTTTTGGGGATTGTTTTTAGCCGTATTACTTTAGTGCCTCATTGCAAACAGAAAGCATGTTTTGGAATTTTGTTCTGCACAAGCTTCCTTTTCATTCTGTCATTTATGTTAGTATTGTGGAGTAACTCCTATGTTGTTGATCCATCCTCAGTTCTCTCCTATCACAGCCATTAAACTGGAACGGTTTTAAAATCACCATTACACAGAATCCAAACCGGCTGCCCGCGTGCGCCATCGTGTGCTATCTTGCATAAATTTATGTTGTCCCCCTACACCAAACGCGATCACAACACGCAGGTTAAAATATCAAAACAAACTCTAAACCAATTACATTAATTTGGGGACAAGTATGATAATTTAGCTAGTTAGCTTGCACTTGCTAGCTAATTTGTCCTATTTAGCTAGCTTGTTGCGGCTAGCTAATTTGTCCTGGGATATAAACATTGAGTTGTTATTTTACCTGAAATGCACAAGGACCTCTACTCCGACAATTAATCCACACATAAAACGGCCAACCAAATTGTTTCTAGTCATCTCTCCTCCTTCCAGGATATTCATCTTTGAACTTCTATGGTGATCGCATCTAAACCATAGTATTACCACGACGACCGGCAAAACAGTTAGTCTTTCAATCACCCACGTGGGTATAACTAATGAGGATATGGCACGGGGGTACCTACTTCTATAAACCAATGAGGAGATGAGAGAGGCAGGACTTGCAGCGCGATTATGTTCTATTTAGACCTTGGCATAGCAAACCCTCGTTGATGCGCACGAGCAGTGTGGGTGCAATAATTGAATAACATGGATTTCTACATTTATTCTGCTACGCTCGCACAAGCGATGTGTCCGGTCTGGTCAGCATGTTAGCCACATGGTGAAGTCCCTGAGCAGTTTCCTTCCTCATCGGCAACTGAGTTAGTAAAGGCACCTGTATGTTTGTAGTGACTGGGTGTATTGATACATCATCCAAAGTGTTACTAACAACTGCACCATTGTTACCCATCTACCAATAGGTGATCTTATTTGCCGTTGGAAAACCTCCCTGTTTTATGTGGTTTGAATCTGTGCTTGGAATTCGCTGCCCGACTGAGGGACCTAACAGATAATTGTATGTGCGGGGTACAGAGACAGTTCAGTCATTTAAAAATCATGTTAAACACTATTATTACACACAGTGAGTCCATGTAACTTATTATGTGACTTGTTAAGCATATTTTTACTCCCAAACTTATTTACGCCATAACAAAAGGGTTGAATGCTTATTGACTCAAGACATTTCAGCTTTTCATTTTTTATTAATTTGTAAATGTTTCTAAAAACATAATTGAACTTTGACATTAGGGAGTATTGCGTGTAGATCAGTGACACAACATCTCAATTTATTCCATTTTTAATTCAGGCTGTGACACAACAAAATGTGGAAAAAGTCAAGGGGTGTGAATACTTTCTGCAGGCACTGTATGCCCCCCCCCCACACACACACACACACACACACACACACACACACTCACACACACACACATAATGTTACTTACCCTACATTATTCATCTCATATGCATACGTATATACTGTACTCTACATCATCGACTGCATCCTTATGTAATACATGTATCACTAGCCACTTTAACTATGCCACTTTGTTTACTTTGTCTACATACTCATCTCATATGTATATACTGTACTCGATACCATCTACTGTTTGCTGCTCTGTACCATCACTCACTCATATATCCTTATGTACATATTCTTTATCTTCTTACACTGTGTATAAGACAGTAGTTTTAGAATTGTTAGTTAGATTACTTGTTGGTTATCACTGCATTGTCGGAACTAGAAGCACAAGCATTTCGCTACACTCGCATTAACATCTGCTAACCATGTGTATGTGACAAATAAAATTTGATTTGATTTGACACACACACACACACACACACACACACACACACACACACAGTTAAATTGGTCCGCATTCTCCTCTGACAGGCTGTAGGTGCACTTGTTAGGGTGCCAGATTGCTTCTGTTAACATGGTCCTGCTGTTTTACCTGCGTGTGTCTGGGAAACACGCCAGTTCTCTTCCATTTTCCCCTCACTCTCCAAGGCGCACAGCCCATAAAGCTGTCAATATGCATGTAGGCCAAGTCACCTTCGCCACGATTTAACTCGCAAATTTCTATTTCCCTCCAGTATAGATGCACGCACGCACACACACACATACATACTTACACACACACATGCACACACTCACACACACACACACACACACACACACACACACACACACACACACACACACACACACACACACACACACACACACACACAAACACACTCACAGAGAAAAAGCTTCACTTACTGAGCCTTGGCCTCTGAAAGATAATGCATGGAAGACAAGTGATATATGCTAATTCAATGTAGATGATGTCATAACTCACTGTAATAATATCGTCATAGAATATCATAATGTCCATTCATTCCAGCAGTCATTGTTTTATCACATTACTTGAATAGTTGACCTAACAGGTATGAATCCATTTGGGTTGGGTGTCTTAATGAAATGTAATCCAACCTCTCACCACTGATAGAACATGGCATTATACATTCCAGCACCTATTCCCAATTTGCACAGTTTAATTTAAGTAATCTTGTGAATCCCTCCCCATAAAGAGGTGCTTAAATGAATGTGTGACATCAGTGCAACGGGATCTGGCCCGGCGGTGCGGCTGTGGAGACACGAGAGGAATATATCAAAGCCTCAGACAGACATTTTTCTGTGATGTGTGGACGCCAGGGGACAGCCCAAAACCAAATTAATTGCTCAACAGAATATGTTAGAGAGGGAGAAGGGAGAGAGAGACAGAGACAAAGAGGGAGGGGGTAGAGAGAGAGAGAGTGAGAGGGAGAGAGAGACAGAGACAAAGAGGGAGGGGGTAGAGAGAGGGAGAGAGAGACAGAGACAAAGAGGGAGGGGGTAGAGAGAGAGAGTGAGAGGGAGAGAGAGACAGAGACAAAGAGGTAGGGGGTAGAGAGAGAGAGTGAGAGGGAGAGAGAGACAGAGACAAAGAGGGAGGGGGTAGAGAGAGAGAGAGAGTGAGAGGGAGAGAGAGACAGAGACAAAGAGGGAGGGGTAGAGAGAGAGAGAGTGAGAGAGGGAGAGAGAGACAGAGACAAAGAGGGAGGGGGTAGAGAGAAAGAGTGAGAGAGGGAGTTAGAGACAGAGACAAAGAGGGAGGGGGTAGAGAGAGAGTGAGAGAGGGAGAGAGAGACAGAGACAAAGAGGGAGGGGGTAGAGAGAGAGAGTGAGAGAGGGAGAGAGAGACAGAGACAAAGAGGGAGGGGGTAGAGAGAGAGAGTGAGAGAGAGAGAGAGACAGAGACAAAGAGGGAGGGGGTAGAGAGAGAGACAATAGTATAACACCGTTACAACAGGCTATTACAAAAACACTGTTACAACAATACTATTATAACAACTCTATTATAACAACACTAATATAACCAGCTATTATAACAACACTAATATAACAACACTATTATAACAACACTATTATAACAGGCTATTATAACAACACTATTATAACAACACTATTATAACAACTCTATTATAACAACTCTATTATAACAGGCTATTATAACAACTCTATTATAACAACACTAATATAACCAGCTATTATAACAACACTATTATAACAACACTATTATAACAACACTATTATAACAACACTATTATAACAACTCTATTATAACAACTCTATTATAACAACACTATTATAACAACTCTATTATAACAACTCTATTATAACAACTCTATTATAACAACACTATTATAACAACACTAATATAACAATACTATTATAACAACACTAATATAACAACTCTATTATAACAACTCTATTATAACAACACTATTATAACAACACTAATATAACAATACTATTATAACAACACTATTGTAACAACACTATTATAACAACACTATTATAACAGGCTATTATAACAACACTATTATAACAGGCTATTATAACAACACTATTATAACAACACTATTATAACAACACTATTATAACAGGCTATTATAACAACTCTATTATAACAACTCTATTATAAAACTATATTATAACAATACTATTATAACAACTCTATTATAACAACACTATTATAACAACACTATTATAACAACACTATTATAACAATACTATTATAACAACACTATTATAACAACACTATTATAACAGGCTATTATAACAACACTATTATAACAACTCTATTATAACAACACTATTATAACAACACTATTATAACAATACTATTATAACAACACTATTATAACAACACTATTATAACAGGCTATTATAACAACACTATTATAACAGGCTATTATAACAACACTATTATAACAGGCTATTATAACAACACTATTATAACAACACTATTATAACAACACTATTATAACAACACTATTATAACAACACTATTATAACAACACTATTATAACAGGCTATTATAACAACACTATTATAACAACACTATTATAACAACACTATTATAACAACACTATTATAACAACACTATTATAACAACACTATTATAACAGGCTATTATAACAACACTATTATAACAGGCTATTATAACAACACTATTATAACAACACTATTATAAACAACACTAATAACAACAATTATAACAACACTATTATAACAGGCTATTATAACAACACTATTATAACAACACTAATATAACAACACTATTATAACAACACTAATATAACAACACTATTATAACAACATTATTATAACAGGCTATTATAACAACACTATTATAACAACACTATTATAATAACACTATTATAACAGGCTATTATAACAACACTATTATAACAACACTATTATAACAGGCTATTATAACAACTTTATTATAACAACACTATTATAACAACACTATTATAACAGGCTATTATAACAACTTTATTATAACAACACTCATATAACAAACAGGATGATAACATGTTATTGTAACAATACTTTTTTAACATAACAACATTATTATAACAACACTACTATAACAACATTATTACAACAGGCTACTCACCACTATTATGGCAGGCTATTATAACAGCAATAGCTTATTAGCACTATTACAACAGGCTATAATAACAACACTAATATACCAACCCTATTATAGCAATTAAATTTTAACAACACTATTTTAACAGGCTATTATAACAACACTACTATAACAACAGTATCACAAAAGCCTACTATAACAACATTATTATAACAGGCTATTATATCAACACTATTATAGCAATACTATTTAAACAACACTATCATGACAGGCTATTATAACACACTAATATATCAACACTATCATAGCAACACTAATACAACAGGCTATTATAACAATACTATTATAACAGTGATTATATCAACACAATTATAATGACACTATTACAACATAATAATATAACAACACTATGAAACAACACTGTTATAACAGGCTATTGCAACAACACTATTATAACAGGCTATTATAACAACACTATTATAACAACACTATTATAACAACACTATTATAATAACACTATTATAACAACACTATTATAACAACACTATTATAACAGGCTATTGTAACAACACTATTATAACAACACTATTACACCTGGCTACTATAACAACACTATTATAACAAAGCTATTATAACAACATTATTACAACAGGATATTATAAAAACCCTATTATAATAGGCTATTATAACAACACTACTGTAACAACACTATTATAACAACACTATTATAACAACACTATTATAATAACACTATTATAACAACACTATTATAACAACACTATTATAATAACACTATTATAACAACACTATTATAATAACACTATTATAACAACACTATTATAACAACACTAATATAACAATACTATTATAATAACACTATTATAACAACACTATTATAACAACACTATTATAACAACACTATTATAATAACACTATTATAACAACACTATTATAACAACACTATTATAATAACACTATTATAACAACACTATTATAATAACACTATTATAACAACACTATTATAACAACACTATTATAATAACACTATTATAACAACACTATTATAATAACACTATTATAACAACACTATTATAACAACACTATTATAATAACACTACTGTAACAACACTATTGTAACAACACTATTATAACAACACTATTACACCTGGCTACTATAACAACACTATTATAACAAAGCTATTATAACAACAATATTACAACAGGATATTATAAAAACCCTATTATAACAGGCTATTATAACAACACTGTTATAGCAACACTACTGTAACAACACTATTGTAACAACACTATTATAACAACACTATTACACCTGGCTACTATAACAACACTATTATAACAAAGCTATTATAACAACATTATTACAACAGGATATTATAAAAACCCTATTATAATAGGCTATTATAACAACACTATTGTAACAACACTACTGTAACAACACTATTGTAACAAAGCTATTATAACAACACTATTACACCTGGCTACTATAACAACACTATTATAACAAAGCTATTATAACAACATTATTACAACAGGATATTATAAAAACCCTATTATAATAGGCTATTATAACAACACTACTGTAACAACACTATTGTAACAACACTACTGTAACAACACTATTGTAACAAAGCTATTATAACAACACTATTACAACTGGCTATTATAACAACACTATCACAACAGGCTATTATAACAACACTATCACAACAGGCTAGTATAACAACACTACTGTAACAACACTATTGTAACAACACGATTATAACAGACCATTAAAACACCCATAATATAACAACACTACTTTAACAACACTATTACAACTGGCTATTATAACAACACTTTAAATTATTAATCTCTGAAACTGGAAACACTTATCTCCCTCACTAGCTTTAAGCACCAGCTGTCAGAGCAGCTCACAGATTACTGCACCTGTACATAGCCCATCTATAATTTAGCCCAAACAACTACCTATTCCTCTACTGTGTTTATTTATTTATTTTGCTCCTTTGCACCGCATTATTTTGATTTCTACTTTGCACATTCTTCCACTGCAAATCTACCATTCCAGTGTTTTACTTGCTATATTGTATTTACTTCGCCACCATGGCCTTTTTTTGCCTTCACCTCCCTTATCTCACCTCATTTGCTCACATCGTATATAGACTTATTTTTCTACTGTATTATTGACTGTATGTTTGTTTTACTCCATGTGTAACTCTGTGTTGTTGTATGTGTCGAACTGCTTTGCTTTATCTTGGCCAGGTCGCAATTGTAAATGAGAATTTGTTCTCAACTTGCCTACCTGGTTAAATAAAGGTGAAATAAAAAAAAATTAAAAAATTAAAACAACACTATTATAACAACACTATCATAACAGGCTATTATAACAACACTATCATAACAGGCTATTATAACAACACTATTATAACAACACTATCATAACAGGCTATTATAACAACACTATCATAACAGGCTATTATAACAACACTATTATAACAACACTATTATAACAGGCTATTATAACAACACTATTATAACAACACTATTATAACAACACTATCATAACAGGCTATTATAACAACACTATCATAACAGGCTATTATAACAACACTATCATAACAGGCTATTATAACAACACTATTACAACAGGCTATTATAACAACACTATCATAACAGGCTATTATAACAACACTATCATAACAGCTATGATGACAACATCAACAACATTATAACAATATTATGACAACAACACTATTATAATAATATTATTGCAACAACACTATAACATCCGGCTATGATGACAACACTATTATAACAACACTATTATAACAGACTATTATTTTAGTAATATTATAACATGCTATTATAACAACACTATTACACCAACATAATTATAACAGGATATTGCAACAACACTATTACAACAGGCTATTATAACAGCACTACTATAGCAGGCTATTAAAACAACACTATTATAACCAGCTATTATAACAACACTATCGTAACAACTGTATTATAACAACACTATTACAACGGGCTATTAATACAACACTGTTATAACAACACTATTATGGGAACACTATTATAACCAGCTATTATAACAACACTACTATAGCAACACTATTATAGCAACATTATTATAACAGGCTATTATAACACTATTACATCAACATCATTACAACAGGCTATTATAGTGCACACAGTTGAATTTGACACGTGTACAGAAACAGAGAGTTGACAATGTGAGGAGGACACCAGCAACCAGCGCTCTTCCTCCTGTTAGATGCAGAAGTGTTCATGTTTTTCCCTCGTGCATTAGTTTATGGTTTTACTTCCTACTTCCTACAGATGCTGTGCAATTCTGTAATTATCCTATGGCAGTCATTCCATGACTGTTGCCAATGTTAAATAATGTAGGCCTCTGTCTGAATTACTATACCTTATATATATTAGTTACAGTAAACTGTTGGCAGAGACATATGCATAATTTATAGTTGGCTGTTGTAATGACAACTCTTCAGAGAGTTTGGTGATGGGTAAGAATGAAAATTCCGCAAATTCAGCACTGCAATTTCACCACAGAATAGCAAATAAATTAAGGAAGTTTATTATGCTAAAGTTGAACCACTAATTAGTGACAATATGAAAACCATACACAATTTCCTCTCACTCTATCAATGTCTTCTCTTTCTCGCCACAGAATGTTTGGCTCTAAATGCGTACAGCGAAGTCCTGTAAACGTGTTTAGTGACAGTGGTGTGGTGTGAAGCAGATCCTCTATCACAGGGCAGGGTGGGTTGGTTGGACTGTTATATATCAGCTGAGTCATTGTTGGTAATTGCTAACATCGGAAACTGTTTATTCTATTTGCATCCTGTATGCTCCAGAGCCTATAAAAATAAGAAAATATCTCATCCTTTTCCCTTAACAATTAGGGTGTATTCTTCTTGTGCCAGTGTCAGCAAATAAAAATACTTTGCATCAGCAAGTAAAGAGGTTTGTGGTATTCTATAACCATTGATATTCACCCACAGTATTTTAGGCCCAATAATTGGGTTTAATTTTTAAGAAATATATAATTTTTCATATCTGCGAGATTCTGTGGGAAGATGTGCAAAATCCGCTTGATTCAACAGTGAATAATTGGATTGTATAGCCATGCCCAAGGCTGAAATAAGTCATGATCATCTCCTAAGGGTCAGGACTGTCTTCACATAGAATTGTATAAACATAAACAATCATGCACACACTTCTAACTGACAGCCAATAGTAGCATAGAGGATTTATTTTACTGCAACTCCATGAGTATAAGAGAAGGAAATTTAATATATTCCAGATCTATCAAGTACAATGGAATGTCAATATAATAGTAAATATATAATAGTACATCTATCAGCGATTCTAACTCACAGTTGATATTAAGGACAAACGTTGCCCTTATTCAGGAATACAAAATTGGAAAGTTACGCCAAAATAGTTCCGTACGAGCTCTTGCCATTGTACTTCCTTTGGGGTCTGTCTCATCACAAAGTCAGGGAAGGGAAAAAAGCTTCTTATTAAAGTTCCTGATTGTGATAAGGCACCAGGCCTTCCATTCACACTGTGCCTCAGTGAGGTCATCTGTTTTGTAGTGAGCGGAGCTGCCTTTTTGTGTATCTGGGAAAGAGAGCATTTTGTGCATGATCCACGTTGTTATGACCTTCCAGAGAACACTCATCATACAGAGTGTGTAGGCCATTTGAGAACGCCTTAGGGTGTATGGCAGGACAAAAAAGGTGCTCAAATGACAAAAGATACATTTATGTCGTTTGATGAGGGAAATAGGCATAAATTATGCCAAATGTCACAATGAAAAAACAGACACAATTTGATTTCAGCAAAATAATTGTTTTTTGCACATATGTATATGGCACATTCCTAAGACCTTTACATTTACACAAATACATGGTTGCATTAGCGAGCCAGGCAACCCTTTAATAACTCACCCCTTACACAATTTTACTTGACATTGTATTTGACGTGAGTATAAACTTTTTAAGAAACCGCAGTCAACAAATCATAATGCCCAATTAAGACGAGAAGCTGCTGATTTAATTAATTGAACAGATAAAACAAAATTGGCAACACAACACAAGGACAGCGCCAGTGTCCCTAATGGTATGCCTACTAATGGTGCCTCGCAGTAATTATCGTAATTGTTCAACTATACTGTAGGTTAACACCAGGGGGAAGTGATACCACATACACCTACAACAGACTGCTGTATTCCATCCGTGGAGGCTTTTTCAGGAATTTAATAAAAAATCTAATATTGAAACATTAAAAAAGGAAGCATTTTTAAATAAAACTATACTAATTATATTTATGTTACCAAATAATTAATAAAAACACACTGTTCTGTAATAAAGGTCTTCAACGGCACTCTATAGGGTAGCACCATGGTGTAGCCTGAGGACAGTTAGCTTCTGTCCTCCTCTGGGTACATTGGCTTCAATACAAAACCAAGGAGGCTCATGGTTGTCACCCCCTTCCATAGACTTACACAGTAATTATGACAACTTCCAGAGGACATCCTCCAACCTTTCAGAGCTCTTGCAGCATGACCTGACATGTTGTTCCCCCAATCAAAGGATCAAATCATTAATATAGTACTGAAAGCATAAGCTACAGCTAGCTAGCACTGCATTGGATAAAATGTGGTGAGTAGTTGACTCAAAGATACAGACAATAGTTTAACAGATTATAACCAGAAGAGCCAGAAGAGGACTGGCCACCCCACATAGCCTGGTTCCTCTCTAGGTTTCTTCCTAGGTTTTGGCCTTTCTAGGGAGTTTTTCCTAGCCACCGTGCTTCTACACCTGCAATGCTTGCTGTTTGGGGTTTTAGGCTGGGTTTCTGTACAGCACTTTGAGAGATCAGCTGATGTACGAAGGGCTATATAAATACATTTGATTTGATAACAAATACATTTTTTCCAGAATTAAGGAGAAGCGAGAGAGAGAGCTAGCTATATTTTGTAGTATATATATATTCACTTTTATTTACTTAGCTAGCCTCAAATGCAGTGAGCTAGTTTAGGCTACTCAACCACCGGGATAAAACTATGTTAGCTACCTGGCTATGGCTATCCAACACTGGAACTACCTTGAATTCCAAGTCAGGGTTCTGTAAGCTTTTGGGGCCCGCCGGTGTAACTGCTATACTTCTTGCTGACTGTACACTGTACTGCATGATTGTAGTGGATTTACTAATGTGGTAGTTCTATTAGCTATGTTGACTTGACGTTAGCTAATATGGTGACAACAATGTAGGCTGTGTTAGTGATATGAAGGTTTGGCTTGGAATGTTTTTTTCGCCTGGTCATAGACAGCTGATGTGTTGTGCACTTAAGTCCACAAGCAAAGAGAAAAGGTGAGAGGAGGATAGCGTAGATACATGTGAGAAGGAATTATATGTGACCAAATTCAGGAAACTAGGTGTATGTCGCAAGTCACGACTTCACAAGAGAGCTGTTTGAACGTTAAAAAGAATATATATTCTGAATGCCTTTTTTGGGGAGAAATGCCTTCTCGAACTTGTGAACTTTCATGTGCCTTAATTTCAAACTTGTATGACATCAGTAAATACAAATAAAATGGTTAAATGTTACGAGCCTAGTTGGTTTATCCACAGAAAAAGAGCAACCTTCCCGCTAGCCATGATTGACTGAGATAATGAGTGGGCTGGACATGCCGAGAGAAAAGTTTGTATTGGTCTGCCATATAGCACTGTGTATTGGAGCTGGGCAGTATGTCTAGATAATTGTGTCAAAAGCAACTTTAAAAAAAATGTATCGTGTAGTTAAACATAAAGCTAATGTCAAGTTAAAGTGTACTGTTAGCTGGCTGGTTCGCTAGCAAAAGTTATGTGTTTGCTCTCCACGTTCTGGAGGACCGAGTTTTGAAATCAGTGGAATTCTAAGGAGACGGAGAAATGTTAAATATGTTAATATGTTGCTACATAAGACTGAATCCAGGTGGTGAATCACATATATACAACAAGCTGTTTGTATGTGGCTGCTGTGAAAGTGAACTGTGATTGCGTGTAATCAGGGGTGTATTCATTGCGCTGATTCTATTGAAAAATGTTTCCTAAACGGAAGCAAATTGAACAAAACGGGGAATAAACATACCTGAATTTGTCTAATAGATACTCTCGTTTCCAAATGTGGGACTAGTGATTACACCATAGATCAGCTAGATGCATACAAGAGTGTGCAGGGCTGTATTAAATGTGTCACTCTCTGTCAGCTTGATTCCTCAAAATTCTGTCGACCTGTGCACCTACATTGTAAACTTTAATTCATAGGCTAGGTTGTAGCAACCTCATGATGGGTACAGGGAAAATTAGAGTATCATGTAGTAGCCTAAACCTATCGATGTTACATTGAGCTGGGAGAATGGAATTTTGCTGTAATAGAAATAAGGCAATATTCATTAAAAAAAACATCCTCCCTGATCTTAAATGTCCACCAACCACCACTGTTTTCAATCATACATGAGTGTATAGTAAATGTACTGGCACCGCGGCTGCACCAGTGAAGAAATTAGAGCAAATTTGATTACAGGACCTGTGGTAATTCTGGCTCGCCCTTTTGAAGCACACTGTGAATCTATATTCGTAACTGTATAATTCAGTAACAAGTACTGCTACAGTATGTTATTCTCTTAGATAAAAAATGGGCCATTCTTGCAAAAAACCTGTATACTGTATGTCTCCCTGTGTCCTATAGAGATTTGTAAGAACAGACTGTTTGTACTGTCTTATACTCTCTTGTTAGGCTGGCAAAACTTGTCTCATTAAAATAAGCTATTTATTTATTTGGATCTCCATTAGCTTTTGCAGAAGCAGCAGCTACTCTTCCTGCCCCCCCAAAAAAAAAAAACACAAAACATGACAACTAACAAAACACAGATACACTGATGGACGAGGACAGTCACACACATTTTAAATTCTAAAATATAATACAAACAATACAACAAGAAAATGTATGTGTGTGTTAGAGTGTCTCACAGTTCAATGAGATGTTGTTCAATCTGTTTTTTAAAGGTATTAATTGCTGTTGTTTGCTTGAGTAACTGGAGATGAAAGGAATGAGCCCCACAGGCCATCATTCTAATGCACAATGGTAAAATGTACACAGCTGCAAGACTTTGGCCACCTTATAGCATTTGAAATGTCTCAAAACCCAACCTAGTAGGTTCCTCATGTGGCAAACCTCACCTGAGGAAGCTTAGGTTGCAAACAAGCAGTAGGTTTTGTGTAAGAGGTATTTTAGCAACATCCTGTCACGGCAACGTTCACAAGTCAAATGACAGATTATCATGACATGACAATGAAATACTATTTCAATGTTTCGATTCATTACATTTTAATGATTAACTTCTCAGAAGAGTTCCAGGTAGAAAAGGATACAACCACCCCATTCAGTCAAACAAAAGCAAAATATTATCTTTCTGTTGGTGGATGGTGAACTGTTTGACAGATGGTTCAGCCAAACTTCTAACTGCAAGTGTCTTCAAAGGATCTGTGTTCTGGCTCCCCATATGCAGCATCAGAGACTACAGAGCCACTGGATTTTGGAACGGGGCAAGAGGGTCGCTGTAACACGGTCGCACCACCTGCTTCTCTGATGTTGCTGCGTTTTGAAAGGCTCACAGGAACCCAACGTCTGCGGCTTTATTTCTGGTGTGTGTGTGTTCCCCATATGCATTTGTTTAACCCACCTGCTCCATGAGGCATTTCAGAGAGCAGTCAGCAAGGAGGCCTCCAGTCACTCCGGGTCTCCTAAATGAGCTTTGGAAGGCCATGAAAGAAAACTTCTGAACTCCTATGGCTGGTACGTTGTTCAGAGCTGCACACTGACAATCGGGGGTTGACTCTGTTTCTGTATTTTGGCAAGACCTTAGATGCCTTCACAACATTAAATAAAAGACAATTGAATCTCTGATCACTCATCAGAGTATCATATCCCTGATCACTTATTTTCCACAACACCGCCTGAACGTCTGTCTGTGTCCTGAAAAGTTTTTTTGAGTTTACAGAGATACTAACTTCTGAAATATATTTTTTGAAGGCAGCGAACCGGCTGTGTTGGGGTGTACCGATGCAGTGGTACCATAATTGTTTACAATAACTTTTCATAGATCTTGAGCTAAAAGTATGCATTTCTTCACAATGAAAAATTACATTATGTTTTATGAGTAGTGCTTGGGACACCTGCTACCTGTAAGACACCTGCTAACTGTAAGAATACAGGGTTGTCCCATATTGGGTTGGAAAACAATAACTGTACTCTGAATTTTTTGTAACCACCAGGGGACCTGTGTAACAAAATGGTTCATTTATCCCCAACACATAACAATTACCATTGCTTTTTGAGAATGGTATGCCTATTTGGATAGTTCTCAGTATTTTCCCCTTTCAGTGCATATCTCATAAAGAGGTCTTTGATGGCACGGCATGGTGGCATAAACAACTGGCTGTTTGGTTTTTCTTTCTCTTCAGTAATGTATTATTCGAGTTGACTAGATAGTCTAGAGATTGCTTGGAAATCTGTGGTTTTAACCGATAGTCTAGTCTAGAGCCCTCAAACTCAACTCTGGACATCAAAATCAGTTCCACTGCATGTTTTCATTGTTCCCTTCGAATCAGGGACTGGTTTTGTCCTGGAACACCAGGTGGGTGCGATTAATTATCCGGTAGAACAGAAAACTAGCAGGCTCCAGACCACGTTGATTAAGAGTTCAATATCCCTGGTCTAGAGATTGCTTGGAGATCTGTGGTTTTAACCTATAAGAAGTCCAGCTTGAAAAAGATACATGTGTCTTTCTCAAGGTTATACTGAATGATCTGTTCTCAGTCATCTCCTAATCTCCTGAAGTAGAGAGTTTATTACTACTGTTATTACTGTTATTACCTTGTGTTATATATGCAGTATAGGGTGTGTTATATATGCAGTATAGGGTGTGTTATATATGCTGTATAGGGTGTGTTATATATGCAGTATAGGGTGTGTTATATATGCAGTATAGGGTGTGTTATATATGCAGTATAGGGTGTGTTATATATGCAGTATAGGGTGTGTTATATATGCAGTATAGGGTGTGTTATATATGCAGTATAGGGTGTGTTATATATGCAGTATAGGGTGTGTTATATATGCAGTATAGGGTGTGTTATATATGCAGTATAGGGTGTGTTATATATGCAGTATAGGTTATATATGTGTGTTATATATGCAGTATAGGGTGTGTTATATATGCAGTATAGGGTGTGTTATATATGCAGTATAGGGTGTGTTATATATGCAGTATAGGGTGTGTTATATATGCAGTATAGGGTGTGTTATATATGCAGTATAGGGTGTGTTATATATGCATATAGGGTGTGTTATATATGCAGTATAGGGTGTGTTATATATGCAGTATAGGGTGTGTTATATATGCAGTATAGTGTTATATATGCAGTATAGGGTGTGTTATATATGCAGTATAGGGTGTGTTATATATGCAGTATAGGGTGTGTTATATATGCAGTATAGGGTGTGTTATATATGCAGTATAGGGTGTGTTATATGCAGTATAGGGTGTGTTATATATACAGTATAGGGTGTGTTATATATGCAGTATAGGGTGTGTTATATATGCAGTATAGGGTGTGTTATATATGCAGTATAGGGGTGTGTTATATATGCAGTATAGGGTGTGTTATATATGCAGTATAGGGTGTATATATGCAGTATAGGGTGTGTTATATATGCAGTATAGGGTGTGTTATATATGCAGTATAGGGTGTGTTATATATGCAGTATAGGGTGTGTTATATATGCAGTATAGGGTGTGTTATATATGCAGTATAGGGTGTGTTATATATGCAGTATAGGGTGTGTTATATATGCAGTATAGGGTGTGTTATATATGCAGTATAGGGTGTGTTATATATGCAGTATAGGGTGTGTTATATATGCAGTATAGGGTGTGTTATATATGCAGTATAGGGTGTGTTATATATGCAGTATAGGGTGTGTTATATATGCAGTATAGGGTGTGTTATATATGCAGTATAGGGTGTGTTATATATGCAGTATAGGGTGTGTTATATATGCAGTATAGGGTGTGTTATATATGCAGTATAGGGTGTGTTATATATGCAGTATAGGGTGTGTTATATATGCAGTATAGGGTGTGTTATATATGCAGTATAGGGTGTGTTATATATGCAGTATAGGGTGTGTTATATATGCAGTATAGGGTGTGTTATATATGCAGTATAGGTGTGTTATATATGCAGTATAGGGTGTGTTATATATGCAGTATAGGGTGTGTTATATATATAGTATAGGGTGTGTTATATATGCAGTATAGGGTGTGTTATATATGCAGTATAGGGTGTGTTATATATGCAGTATAGGGTGTGTTATATATGCAGTATAGGGTGTGTTATATATGGTATAGGTGTGGGTTATATATGCAGTATAGGGTGTGTTATATATGCAGTATAGGGTGTGTTATATATGCAGTATAGGGTGTGTTATATATGCAGTATAGGGTGTGTTATATATGCAGTATAGGGTGTGTTATATATGCAGTATAGGGTGTGTTATATATGCAGTATAGGGTGTTATATATGCAGTATATAGGGTGTGTTATATATGCAGTATAGGGTGTGTTATATATGCTGTATAGGGTGTGTTATATATATGCAGTATAGGGTGTGTTATATATGCAGTATAGGGTGTGTTATATATGCAGTATAGGGTGTGTTATATATGCAGTATAGGGTGTGTTATATATGCAGTATAGGGTGTGTTATATATGCAGTATAGGGTGTGTTATATATGCAGTATAGGGTGTGTTATATATGCAGTATAGGGTGTGTTATATATGCAGTATAGGGTGTGTTATATATGCAGTATATATATGCAGTATAGGGTGTGTTATATATGCAGTATAGGGTGTGTTATATATGCAGTATAGGGTGTGTTATATATGCAGTATAGGGTGTGTTATATATACAGTATCGGGTGTGTTATAGAACTTTTGACCGAAGAAAAGCAGGTGTCATGCATGACATTGCACTGATAGTACATATCGACTTTGGCTGTATTTACACAGGCAGCCAAATTCTGATATTGTGTTCACAAATTGGTATTTTGACAAATCAGATCTGATGTGAAAAGATCTGATGTGATTGGTCGAAAGACCAATAGGTAGAAAAAAATTCACCCAGTCACTTCTTCTTGTAGGTCTCAGGCTGGGAGGAGTGTCCTACCAAAAGTTTTCTCCTGTTTGAAGATTAAAGGCACCGCCTGAGATGAAATTCAATACAAACACATATGAAGCGAAGAATTTATGATAACTTGGTCCTTGTGACCCCTTTATTCTTCCAAAAGAAAACAACACTAATAGTTTCCCTTTCCGACCACTCAGTCGTTGACAGCGTACCCTGGCTCTTAGCCTGATGTCAACTTTCCAGACACAAAGAGGGCTTGGAACTTTGTCAACGCGCCTCCCTAGCTCCACGTTAAGTCTTCACAACCATAATTTGTACTTAAAATATGCCCTGCATGAGTGAAGGAAAATCACTTTGCTATTATTGTCCTGGTTGGTTCCTGGTTGGTCTCTGATGTTTTTGTTTTAACTTTGCTTCCACTTTTAATTGTGAAAATATATATTTTTTCCCCCAACTGAAAATATGATCAAGTTCCAGCCCAATCATCCTATTAAGTCAGTGATGGTTGTCTCCACTTGTTGATACTCCTCTTGCATCACTGAAGACACAAGAGACAAGAGTTGGACTTAGGTCTCCTCTACTTCTCTATGTTTGCCAATTTGCTGAAGTGTGTTTAACTGTTTCCTGTTACACTATGAAATGTTTTGAATAAGTGTTCCTTCTCGGGATTTCCTCCACAGCGATGTCAATCTAATGTGTATTAGTCATAAACAGTGGCTGCCATATAGAGACTCTGCCCACGCATATGATAGCACAGAAGACATCTCATATCACTGCCGCCCACCCTGGCCCAGCCTGACTGGTGCCTTTTACAAATCAAACAGGCTATTCTATGACTGCACTTGCTGTGCATGACTTCATTAGTAACTCTAAGGCTTTAGGGTAATGGTGTCTCCCGTGAAGAGGAGAAAAACTATCGGTAGAACCTTTGCTGGTTTGTTCAAGCCCACATTCTAGCATTAAATCCAGCATAACACGGCACTGTCCAAGCATAACACATTTGGTCATAGCTCAAGGAGGTGACCGGGGCTTGCAGACGTATTGTATACCGTTTCAGTCAGAGCTGTGGGGGAATATGTGTCAACATGATCCGTTATAGTAAGGAGGAAAAGCGGGAGGGAGGTAAAGGCTTTGTAACACAATGTATTAGAGGGGCAATTTTCAACACAGAGATGTTTATCCAACAAAGAAATATAAAGCCAAGAAGTCTAAGTCACTTTGGTTTTGATTTGTCGTGTCAGTGATCTGGCGCCCCACTACCCCCTACCAACTCTGTCTGCATTCTCTGTCTGCGGCTGCCAACGCAAACCTACATCTCTCCCCTGACACACTACCAGCACCTCCCTCTGCCCTCACGCCTTCCGTCTGCCCGCAAGCTGGAAACTCCCTCCTTTCTTTCACTTTCCTCTTTTCTCTCCTTCCCTCTCTTTCTGGTTTCTTTTCAAAGACACCAGGAATAATGTCTCCACGGAAATCTGAAGAAACAAAAAACACATGAGCGGCAACAGGATGAATGAGAGTCAGTCCCACCCATGGCTTAAAAAAGGGATCCTGCCCATCTGATGGCATTTAACAGAAGGAAGTGTACCTTTTCTAAAGGACAATAGTTGCAAGAATGCATTCTCCCTCTCTGTAGTGTTTTCCTTGTTTTCTGAGTGGGACACACTCAGCATCCTCTTGTTCTTGCATTAAAATGGTTCCTCTGTCTACAAAGCACAATACTATATAGGACGATAGCTTTTGTTTCACACGAGCACAGATTCTAGATCACTGGATGTTTTCACATACTGTAGGCCTACATTAAAGGTGTGGGAAGGACTGAGATTTACATAGCTTGTAGGATGACATTTAATGAAAGTAATGAATAATGAGAACTTTAACAAATGTTTATATTCTTCAGGGCCTGCTAAGATCATATTCTCGTTATACTATCTAATAATTCTCAAAATCGCTCATCGTTTGTATCAAATACTTCAAACTCTAAGCTATAAAATATATACGTCTCCCCTCTTGGCAAGGTACCATTACGATAAAATGTTGCATGGTAAGCTTGGTATAGTTTGATCTTCTTACAGTGAGATGACCAGAGACAGATATAACTCCAAGCTGTTGCTGGAGATTCTCCAAGAACAACAGGCGACGCAAAACACGACCCTGCCAGGACATCCTGACCCAACTCTCATTTCTGGGTAAACATCTAGAGTGAAAGCCGAAAGAACCGTCCACAAGTCAGCCTAAAGTTGCTGCTAGAATGCTAGAAATAGGAATTATGGTGATGTTTTATCCATGACCACGGTTGTTCCACAGTGGTTTCTCTTTCCTTGAAAGTTGACATCCTCGTCGGTGTCATCCATTGAATTTTTCAGTCAGTTGTAAGCAAGAGCCCAAAGATCATTTCAACCACGGCTCTAAATAGGTGACACCTTTACTGTTCACCCATGTCCGTGGGACAATGAATGTGCGGCGTCTTGCTGAGTGGTAAAGCGTCTTGCTGAGTGGTAAAACAACAACTATAACACTTTGACTGGAATGTCTGAGGCCCCTGTGGAACGTTTTCTCTTTCAAGGTAAGTAATACGGCTGAAGCAACCATAAAGGAGTCCCCTAGACCCCTGACCCTCCCACTCAAACCTCCCCAGTTACACAGCTAGTTGACATTGGCTCAGGCTCTCTGGGTGTGGAATTAAGACGGAACACCTGACCTGTGATAGCTGGTAATCGTACTCTCTCAGAGAGAGAGAGCTCTACCACCTACAGTACAGAGCAGACAACAGACCAATGCCTGGTGATAACAACTGTTGCCTTATGCTGTGTCTGTGTGGGTCTGCGATGGTTTACAGGAAGACCTGATTTATATAATGGTTATTATCTGGGGCAATAAAACTCTCTGCAATAGACCCCATGTGCTTAATTGAATTTCAGAATTTTACCGAATATGTTTTTATAAAAATTATATATTTATATATGAACCACTCACCTCAGCCAACATCTATCAGTGTGTGTGTAATACCTGCCCACCCATGAACACTGTGATGTTGATGTATTCATGGATACTAAACACTAAACCAGATGTAGGCTACCTCTCACTAGGATCTTGAATGACCCACAAGTCGTTACCCCACAGACAACGAACCAATGCCAAGAGCGTTCATGCAGTGCGTACAATATATACTGCACAGGAACGGGATTTTTATTGCTGCCTAGTAAAAACGCTGCAAACGGCTGTTCTGGATAAGGGGGATGTAACCCAAGTGGCTGAAACAGACGAGAGACGTCGGACGGTAATCCAGCAACTCAACGTTTAACAACTTATTGACGGGTCATTTCTCTGACATCATAGGGAAGAAATTGATTTTTAGGGTTCAACAACCAGGGGTCAAGGCTAGGAAAGACAGTAATGGTCAACAACCAGGGGTCAAGGCTAGGAAACAGTAGGGGCCAACACCCTAGGTTCAAGGCTAGGAAAGACAGTAGGGGTCAACACCAAGGGGTCAAGGCCAGGAAAGACAGTAGTGGTCAACACCCAGGGGTCAAGGCTAGTAAATATAGTAGGGGCTGGGGGCTTGGCTCTATACTGTATGCAATTACACACATGTAGTACTACCATTAGCATTAACCACAGCTCTTCACCATTGTTAGCAGAGTGAGAGAAATTAGCAACCTTTAATGTGAAGCTGTCTTGTCATGGAGAAGTTAGAGGAAACATTACATCAATGATGTCATCCCTTCCCTGCGAAGCCTGTAAACAGACCGACGGAGAAGAAATGGGGTGCTGGTCATTTGAAAAGAAAACACAGGACACAAATCAAATCAAATCAAATGTTATTCAAATCCCCCAAAATGTAAATATGTCACATGCTTCGTCACAACAGGTGGAGACTAACAGTGAAATGCTTACTTATGGGCCCTTCCCAACGACACAGAGAGAAAGAAAATAGAGAAACAATAGTAAATCAATAACACGTCATAATAAAATGTATAATAAATACACAATGAGTAAAGATAACTTGGCTATATACACGGGGTACAGGTACCGAGTCCATGTGCAGGGGTACGAGGTAATTTAGGTAGATACAGTGCCTTCAGAAAGTATTCATACCCCTTGACTTATTCCACATTTAGTTGTGTTACAGCCTGAATTCAAAACGTTTAAAAAAATCTCACCCATCTACACACAATGCCCCATAATGACAAAGTGAAAACATGTTTTTAGAAATGTTTACAAATGTATTGAAAATGAAATACAGAAATGTCTCATTTACATAAGTATGCACACCCCTGAGTCAAAACTTTGTAGAAGCACCTTTGGCAGCAATTACAGCTGTGAGTCTTTAAGGGTAAGTCTCTAAGAGCTTTCAGCGCCTGGATTGTGCAACATTTGCCCATTATTTTCAAAATTCTTCAAGCTTTATCAAATTGTTTCTTGATCATTACTAGCAAACAATTCTCTGGTTTTGCCATAGATTTTGAAGTACATTTAAGTCCTAACTTTAAATCGGCCACTCAGTAACATTCACTGTCTTCTTCATTGTAGATTTGTTTTAGGTTATTGTCCTGTTGAGAGGTGAATTCATCTCCCAGTGTCTGTTGGAAAGCAGACTGAACCAGGTTATTGTCCTGTTGAGAGGTGTGTCTGTTGGAAAGCAGACTGAACCAGGTTATTGTCCTGTTGAGAGGTGAATTCATCTCCCAGTGTCTGTTGGAAAGCAGACTGAACCAGGTTATTGTCCTGTTGAGAGGTGAATTCATCTCCCAGTGTTGGAAAGCAGACTGAACCAGGTTATTGTCCTGTTGAAGGTGAATTCATCTCCCAGTGTCTGTTGGAAAGCAGGCTGAACCAGGTTATTGTCCTGTTGAGAGGTGAATTCATCTCCCAGTGTCTGTTGGAAAGCAGACTGAACCAGGTTATTGTCCTGTTGAGAGTGTGAACATCTCCCAGTGTCTGTTGGATTATTGTCCTGTTGAGAGGTGAATTCTCCCAGTGTCTGTTGGAAAGCAGACTGAACCAGGTTATTGTCCTGTTGAGAGGTGAATTCATCTCCCAGTGTCTGTTGGAAAGCAGACTGAACCAGGTTATTGTCCTGTTGAGAGGTGAATTCATCTCCCAGTGTCTGTTGGAAAGCAGACTGAACCAGGTTATTGTCCTGTTGAGAGGTGAATTCATCTCCCAGTGTCTGTTGGAAAGCAGACTGAACCAGGTTATTGTCCTGTTGAGAGGTGAATTCATCTCCCAGTGTCTGTTGGAAAGCAGACTGAACCAGGTTATTGTCCTGTTGAGAGGTGAATTCATCTCCCAGTGTCTGTTGGAAAGCAGACTGAACCAGGTTATTGTCCTGTTGAGAGGTGAATTCATCTCCCAGTGTCTGTTGGAAAGCAGACTGAACCAGGTTATTGTCCTGTTGAGAGTGTCTGTGAACCAGGTTCATCTCCCAGTGTCTGTTGGAAAGCAGACTGAACCAGGTTATTGTCCTGTTGAGAGGTGAATTCATCTCCCAGTGTCTGTTGGAAAGCAGACTGAACCAGGTTATTGTCCTGTTGAGAGGTGAATTCATCTCCCAGTGTCTGTTGGAAAGCAGACTGAACCAGGTTATTGTCCTGTTGAGAGGTGAATTCATCTCCCAGTGTCTGTTGGAAAGCAGACTGAACCAGGTTATTGTCCTGTTGAGAGGTGAATTCATCTCCCAGTGTCTGTTGGAAAGCAGACTGAACCAGGTTATTGTCCTGTTGAGAGGTGAATTCATCTCCCAGTGTCTGTTGGAAAGCAGACTGAACCAGGTTTTACTCCAGGATTTTGGCTGTGCTTAGCTCCCTTACGTTTCTTTTTTATCCTGAAAAACTCCCCCGTCCTTAACGACTACAAGCATACTCATAACATGATGCAAGAGAGGTACTCAGTAATTGGATTGGATTTGCCCCAAATGTAACACTTTGTATTCAGGACAAAAAGCGAATTGCTTTGCCATGTTTTTTGCAGTATTAGTTTTCGTGCCTTTTTGCAAACAGGATGTTTTGTAATATTTGTATTCTGTACAAGCTTCCTTCTTTTCATTCTGTCAATTAGGTTAGTATTGTGGAGTAACTCTGATGCTGTTGATAAATCCTCAGTGTTCTCCTATCACAGCCATTAAACTCTGTAACTGCTATAAAGTCACCATTGGCCTCATGGTGAAATCCCTGAGTGGTTTTCTTTCTCTGTGGCAACTGAGTTAGGAAGGATTCCTGTATCTGGGTATATTGATACACCATCCAGAGTGTAATTAATAACTTCACCATGCTCAAAGGCATATTCAATATATGCTTTTTATTTTATTTATTTTTTACATATCAACAAATAGGTGATCTTCCCTGGACTTTGTGGTTGAATGTGTGTTTGAAATTCACTACTCGATTGAGGGGCCTTATGTGTGAGATACAGAGATGAGGTAGTCATAAAGAAATCATGTTAAACACTATTGCATACAATGTGAGTCCATGCAACTTATTAAGCAAATGTTTACTCCTGCACTTATTTAG
Source organism: Oncorhynchus nerka (assembly GCF_034236695.1). Taxonomy (NCBI): domain Eukaryota; kingdom Metazoa; phylum Chordata; class Actinopteri; order Salmoniformes; family Salmonidae; genus Oncorhynchus; species Oncorhynchus nerka. The sequence goes on from NC_088396.1 coordinate 44,684,398, forward strand.
GCTTGCCATAACAAAGGGGTTAATAAGTATTAACTCAAGACATTTCAGCTTTTCATTTAAATTAATTAAAAACATAATTCCACTTTAACATGATGGGATATTGTGTGTAGGCCAGTAACAAAACCTCAAAAATTGAAGGCTGTAAACACGACAAAATGTGGAGAAAGTCAAGTGGTGTGAATCATTTCTGAAAGTACTGTGTGTACATATAACTAGGAACAAAGTGACTAGGCAACAGGATAGTTAACCAAATAGCTACCCGGACTAAATATTTAGCAGTCTCGGGGCTTTGGGGTAAAAACTGTTCAGGGTCCTGTTGATTTCTGTTCAGGGCCCTGTTGATTTCTGTTCAGGGTCCGATCGGTTCCACATTCCATGCTATAGCAGAGAGAAAAGTGTATGACATGGGTGGCTGGAGTCTTTGACCATTTTTAGGGGCATTCCTCTCACACCGCCTGGTATAGAGGTTCTGGAGGGCAGATGGTCAGCCCCAGTGATGTACTGGGCTATATGGACTAGCCTATGTAGCGCTCTGCTGTTAGATGCCAATCAGTTGTCATTCCAAGTGGTCATGCAGCCAGTCAAGATGTTCTCAATGGTGTAACTCTATAAGAGGTTAACAAAAGCTGGTGCGCAATCTCTAATATCAAGGAAGTCTGAGTTAGAATAAATCACCATAATCTATAGACCACACTATTTACCACACTACAGTTTTCATCCATATTTTTTGTAACGTTTTTTTTTACCACAACAAGCCGATGCTGGCACCAAGACCACACTCAACAACCGCACTATGCTGGCTTCAAGGCAATCAACACTGAACCATGCATGAGAGGACCAGCTGTTCCGTACGATTGTGTGATCACGCTCTCCGTAGCCGATGTGAGTAAGACCTTTAAACAGGTTAACATTCCACAGGGCCAGACAGATTTCCAGGATGCTGATCAGCTGGAAAGTATCACTGACATTTTCAACCTCTCCCTGACCCAGTATGTAATACCTACATGTTTCCAGCAGACAATCATAGTCCCTGTATCCAAGAAAACCAAAGTAACCTGTCTTAATGACTATCACCACATCGGTACTCACATCTGCAGCCATGAAATTCTTTGAAAGGCTGGTCATCAACAGCATAATCCCAGACCCTGGACACATTCCAATTCGCATACCGCCCCAAAAGATCCACAGACGAAGCAATCTCTATTACACTCCACACTGCCCTCTCCCACCTGGACAAAAGGAACACCTATGTGAGAATGCTGTTCATTGACTAAAGTTCAGCATTCAACACTATAGTGCCCTCCAAGCTCCCAGGTGGTGAGGTTAGGCAACAACACATCTGCAGCTCTGAGCCTCAACACAGGGGCCCCACAGCCCCCCCCACAGTATGCATGCACATTCACATGCACCACATACGCACACATATAACACACACATGCAAACCAACACATTACAAACACACACACACACACACACACACACATCACACACACACACACACACACACACACACACACACACACACACACACATACTTTTACACTCATACTTTTACACTCATCACTTGCTGCTGCTCTGTTCTGTATTTTACTCTAATAGCATATTAAATAGCTTATTATCATCTCCCCTGATGCCTAGTCACTTTACCCTGCCTTCATGTACATATCTACCGCAAATACCTTAGTATCATCTCTCCTGATGCCTTGTCACTTTACCCTGCCTTCATGTACATATCTACCGCAAATACCTTAGTATCATCTCTCCTGATGCCTAGTCACTTTACCCTGCCTTCATGTACATATCTACCGCAAATACCTTAGTATCATCTCCCCTGATGCCTAGTCACTTTACCCTGCCTTCATGTACATATCTACCGCAAATACCTTAGTATCATCTCTCCTGATGCCTTGTCACTTTACCCTGCCTTCATATACATATCTACCGCAAATACCTTAGTATCATCTCTCCTGATGCCTTGTCACTTTACCCTGCCTTCATGTACACATCTACCTGAAATACCTTATTATTATCTATCCTGATGCCTAGTCGCTTTACCCTGCCTTCATGTACACATCTACCTGAAATACCTTATTATTATCTATCCTGATGCCTGGTCACTTTACCCTGCCTTCATGTACACATCTACATTGACTCGCAACCTGCATTCAGAATGACTGCTGGGTTGGGAAGACTTAGATATGAGACTGTCTATAGCATCTAAACCACAACAATAATTTAAGTAACAGATTGGATTAGTTTAATGTATAGACAGTCTATACATAGTTAGTCATTAGTTTAATGTATGGAATGTATATTTGAGTAGCATAACATTAATTAATCAATCACTATACATGCAAAAACATATATATTGAAACAAACAATAACAAAACAAATCTGCCTCCAATAGAGAATGCTGGGAAATATTATAATGATGGGAGTGGTTCTGGTTTAGCACTGGTTATTAACAGGAACACTGGGTTTCTTTGACACCAATGAGTCTCACTAATTTAACGCCTAATCAACCCTATAAATGTTACACTATGTATGTATCTAGGATAATGTGCAAAAACAGTGATCTAATTTTTCTAATTTGTCCAGTAAGGTTATGTTTGAAAGACCAAGATGTTCTGCAACATTTTACACATCGATCTACATATTCAGCCATCTTCCCCTTCTTTTGTACATTCAATAATATCTTCTCTTCCTCCTTCCTGCCATCTTTCCTTAGCAGGGAGACATAACACACAACACAGACGGTTGGGAAGCCTTCCTCTGCAGGAGTCCTGCAAGGGCCTGGATTACAGAGAAGAAATGGAATTCTTCCTCCTCCGCTCTTCCTCTCATTCATCCCCTCTCCTCCCTCTCATTCCTCTTCTTATCATGGCTTCCTGTGCATGTACCTGACAGGCCTTTCACAGGTACAGCTAATCCTCCATATGGGGGATACACTCTCCCATCCAGCAGCAAACACACATCGAAAGTCAAATCTTTTCTTTTTGTGGCTGCTCTTTGTTGATTTAAAAAGAAAAAAAACGCCTGGATGTTATTCTATAGAAGGAACGTGATGGACCTCCCCATCCTCCATTCAATAACAAGGCAGGTCAGACATACTCTGCACATGGATGCTGCAGTGTTTATAATGTGTTTCCGTGTCGTAAAACCATGTGTACGATCAATGCTTGATTTGATGTGGACTTTTCAGGGATTGGTGGTGGTGAATATATTTATACCTTTGTGAATCAGGTCAGTGTGTACAATATTGAGCATGTGGAGATCCTGGTAGTGTTATGTGTCGGGCAGTGTAAGGTGTGCGTAGCTTATAGACAGCTTTTCAGATGTTTGGAAATGCACATGCATGCTTCACTACTGGAGAGCTGGACAGACAATGGGGCGGAGACCGAGCTGCTTAACTCTGGTCCACACATTTCAACACACTCATTCACTTCCTCTTTGAGGGAGCCTGTCTGATAACAACCTCTACCTCCTGACGCCGTCCCACACACACACACACACACACACACACACACACACACACACACACACACACACACACACACACACACACACACACACACACACACACACACACACACACACAAACTGTGTCAACTAAGGGGGTTGACAGTTGTGTGTACAGTAATCACTAGCCAGTCACATCCTCCTCCTGTCCTCTTCAGGTATCACCCCACTGCTTCATCCCCAAGTCTTGTTCTCCCTGTCCACTTCCTGTCCTTGGCTGAGTCTTTCTGGAGCTAGCTCTATCTGCTCAGTGTAACATCTACTGAATATCAGGTGTGTCTTGCCTGCTTTTAAAGTGTCTGCCACAAATAAATGGCACACACACACACAAACACACATACACACACCCTAGCCACAGTTTCTGTTCTATCAGAGTTGACATGTCCAGTGTTCTTCATTATAACTACTGAGGGCATCATGACAGCCAAAAGGAAGTGGCAACCACTCCAGGAGTAAATTTAGCCCAGACATGACAGCCCTAAGATAGTTTACAGGACTAAGTCCTACCCCTTGTATAATGACCATGCATAGACACATATAGGGCCTTGTTTTAGTAACATCAGTTTGGGGCAGCTGTCGCTACTAAGACACCCGGATTTTGTGGTCTCCTTTCTTGAAATCGTTTGAATAAAACGACACTGAAACAAATGTTTCAGATTCCAGTTTTGTTATTGGAGATTTATTTCCTAATACAAGGGCTGACTTCACATGCGTATTTAACGCGCTACAAACTGGGTTAATGGGATTTGTGGTAATTGGAAATTAATACCTTCCAGACAAGGGAGTGAGTTTGAGAGGACTAACGCTTGTGTCTCATAGTGGACTGGTGTAAGAGGACTAACACCTGTGTCTCATAGTGGACTGGTGTGAGAGGACTAACACCTGTGTCTCATAGTGGACTGGTGTGAGAGGACTAACCTATGTCTCATAGTCCCACGTGTCTCCCAAGAGCAAAGTGTATTGATCTATTAAAGGGGCTTCCCTGATGATAAAACTGTAACAGGTGTGCACAGGCACGCCACACCTACCTAGACGATATCCTATCCTGACAGGCACGCCAGACCTGCCTAGACGAAAACCTATCCTGACAGGCACGCCAGACCTGCCTAGATGATAACCTATCCTGACAGGCACGCCAGACCTGCCTAGATGATAACCTATCCTAACAGGCATGCCAGACCTGCCTAGATGATTACCTATCCTGACAGGCACGCCAGACCTGCCCAGACAATAACCTATCCTGACTGGCAGGTAGGAAAGGAAAAGGTAGGAAAAGTCACTACACCGCAAGGTAGGAAAAGTCACTACACCACAAGGTAGGAAAAGTCACTATACCACAAGGTAGGAAAAGTCACTACACCGCAAGGTAGGAAAAGTCACTACACTGCAAGGTAGGAAAAGTCACTATACTGCAAGGTAGGAATACTCACTACACCGCAAGGTAGGATTACTCACTACACCGCAAGGTAGGAATACTCATTACACTGCGAGGAAGGAAAACTCATTACAATGCAAGGTAGGAAAACTCATTACAATGCAAGGTAGGAATACTCACTACCGCAAGGTAGGAATACACACTACACTACAGGGTAGGAAAACTCATTGCACCGCAAGGAAGGAAAACTCATTAGCCCGCAAGGTAGGAAAACTCATTACACCGCAAGGTAGGAAAACTCATTACACCGCAAGGTAGGAAAACTCATTACACCGCAAGGTAGGAAAACTCATTACACCGCAAGGTAGGAAAACTCATTACACTGCGAGGTAGGAATACTCACTACACCGCAAGGTAGGAAAACTCATTACACCGCAAGGTAGGAAAACTCATTACAATGCAAGGTAGGAATACTCACTACACTGCAAGGTAGGAAAACTCATTACACCGCAAGGTAGGAATACACACTACACTACAGGGTAGGAAAACTCACTACACTGCAAGGAAGGAAAACTCATTACACCGCAAGGTAGGAAAACTCATTACAATGCAAGGTAGGAATACTCACTACACCGCAAGGTAGGAATACACACTACACTACAGGGTAGGAAAACTCATTACACCGCAAGGAAGGAAAACTCATTACACCGCAAGGTAGGAAAACTCATTACACTGCGAGGTAGGAATACTCACTACACCGCAAGGTAGGAAAACTCATTACACCGCAAGGTAGGAAAACTCATTACACCGCAAGGTAGGAAAACTCATTACACCGCAAGGTAGGAATACTCACTACACCGCAAGGTAGGAAAACTCATTACACCGCAAGGTAGGAAAACTAATTACAATGCTAGGTAGGAATACTCACTACACCGCGAGGAAGGAAAACTCATTACACCGCAAGGTAGTAATACTCACTACACTGCAGGGTAGGAAAACTCATTACACTGCAAGGTAGGAAGATACTCACTACACTACAAGGTAGGATTGACTATTTAACGGGAAATACCTAACTGGTTCAATTTACAGGTAAATACCTAGCAGGTTCTAATTACCTGTAAATACCTAACAGGTTCTAATTACCTGTAAATACCTAACAGGTTCTAATTACCTGTAAATACCTAACTGGTTCAATTTACAGGTAAATACCTAACAGGTTCTAATTACCTGTAAATACCTAACATGTTATTATTACCTGTAAATACCTAACATGTTATTATTACCTGTAAATACCTAACTGGTTCAATTTACAGGTAAATACCTAACAGGTTCTAATTACCAATTACCTGTAAATACCTAACAGGTTCTAATTACCTGTAAATACCCAACAGGTTCTAATTACCTGTAAATACCTAACAGGTTCTAATTACCTGTAAATACCTAACAGGTTCTAATTACCTGTAAATACCTAACAGGTTCTAATTACCTGTAAATACCTAACAGGTTCTAATTACCTGTAAATACCTAACAGGTTATAATTACCTGTAAATACCCAACAGGTTATAATTACCTGTAAATATCTAATAGGTTCTAATTACCTGTACATACCTAACATGTTCTAATTACTTGTAAATGCCTAACAGGTTATAATTACCTGTAAATACAGGTTTAATGAAGAATACATGGATTCAGGGTCATAAGACCTTGTCCTTGCCTCTGAGGGATAAATGAAGTTGTAAATTAGATTGAGAAATTCCTCTCTTAGGGCAGTGGCAGGTTTTTCAAGGCCACCAAAGTCTCGGCTTTGACAAATATTTTGGTAATGAGAGACTGAAGAGCAACAGCTAATCGCTGAGGACAGGATTGTCTAGACGAGACAGATCTATGCCTCTATAGTTTTAAGGGCATAATCTCACCAACAATTTAGAGCTTTGTGGCATCTTTAAAAATGAGTTAAGATACACAAAACAAATGGTCACTAAACTGCCCCAAAAAACAATATAATTTGAAGTCTATCAAGTAGTAGACCTTTCTGTTCCATGTAAAAAATTTAATCAAATAACAAATCTTAAAAATAAATCACGAAATGTATCTAAAAAATGAAAATTATGACGGGCGGCTCTGGCAGCTCCAGACTGACGGGCGGCTCTGGCAGGTCCTGACAGACGGGCGGCTCTGGCAGCTCAGGACAGACAGGAGACTCTGGCAGCTCAGGACAGACGGGAGACTCTGGCAGCTCAGGACAGACGGGAGACTCTGGCAGCTCAGGACAGACTGGAGACTCTGGCAGCTCAGGACAGACTGGAGACTCTGGCAGCTCAGAACAGACGGGAGACTCTGGCAGCGCTGGGCATGAGGAAGACTCTGGCAGCACTGGACAGGCGGGAGCACCTGTAGGGAGGAGACGGAGATACAGCCTGGTGCGGGGGGCTGCCACCGGAGGGCTGGTGCGTGGAGGCAGCACCGGATAGACCGGACCGTGGAGGCGCATTGCAGGTCTCGAGCACCGAGCCTGCCCAACCCTACCTGGCTGAATGCTCCCCGTAGCCAGGCCAGTGCGACGAGGTGGAATAACCCACACTGGGCTGTGCTGGCGAACCGGGGACACCATGCGTAGGGCTGGTGCCATGTACCCCAGCCCGAGGAGACGCACTGGAGAGCAGATGCACTGAGCCAGCTTCATGGCACCTGGCTCGACCGCACCGGGCTATGCCTACGCACCGGGGACACCGTGCGCCTCACGGCATAACACGGTGCCTGCCCGGTCCCTCTCTCTCCACGGTAAGCACGGGGAGTTTGGGGCTGCCTCTCGGGCTTCCAACCACGCTGCCGTGCTGCCTCCTCATACCACCGCCGCTCAGCTCTCACTGCCTCCTGCTCTGCTTTAGGGCGGTGATATTTTCCAGCCTGAGCCCAGGGTCCTTCTCCGTTCAAAATCTCCTCCCATGTCCAGGAGTCTTGAGATTTTGGCTGCTGCTGCTGCCTGTTTCCACGCTGCTTGGTCTTTTGGTGGTGTGTGTTTCTGTAACGTTCGTCATTGGGAGAAAGAGAGGTGAGGACCATGGTGCAGCGTGGTATGTGTCCATATTTATTAGAATGAACACGGAAATGACCAAAATAACAAAGAGAAACGACTGAAAACCGTTCTGATTGGTGCAGACACACAACAGACAACAGAAAATAAACACCCACGAAACACAGGTGGAAAAAGGCTACCTAAGTATGATTCTCAATCAGAGACAGCTAACGACACCTGCCTCTGATTGAGAACAATACCAGGCCAAACTCAAAACACAACATAGAGAACGGAACATAGACAACCCACCCCACTCACGCCCTGACCATACTAAAACAAAGACATAACAAAAGAACTAAGGTCAGAATGTGACAAAAAGCCTGGTTTATCTGACCCCTTGGGATTTTGAGTACCTCAACAAAAACACTGCACAGGGCAGTGTCACGATCGTCTAAGGTGGAAACAGAGGACAAATGCGCAGCATGGTGAGCGTACATACTTCTTTATTATAAGATGTCACCAACAAAACAATAAACAATAAACGTGACGCCAACATAGTGCTCACAGGCAACTATACATGGACAACTACCCACAAATACAGGTGGGAAACAGGCTACCTAAGTATGGTTCTCAATCAGAGACAACGATAGACAGCTGCCTCTGATTGAGAACCACACCCGGCCAAACACACAGAAATACAAATCATAGAAAAAGGAGTTCTATGTCCCACTCAAATCACACCCTGACCAAACCAAAATAGAGACAGATAAAGCTCTCTACGGTCAGGGCGTGACAGCAGAACTATAATTTACCAAAACAATATCCTAAAATCCTTATAGTATAGTATATACTTTCATCGCTTTAACAATTGTCTGTGCCCAATAATGTTTGTACCATGTTTTGTGCTGCTACCATGTTGGTTGACTAACCAAGATGGCGTAGCAGTCGGATGTGTGTTTTGTCTTGTCCCGTGTAAATATAGTTTTTCCTTGTTTTTTTCATATATATTTCGTATATATTTTAATTTCACTTTCCATCTACGGACTGAATATACTCTCTTGCAATCCGCCAATGTGGTATGGATCAGCTATTTTTTATACTAGCTAGTAGTCAGTTAGCCATTGCTAGGCCCATCTGCTAGGCCCAACTCTGGGCTACAATACCTGGACCCCCGCCGACCAATTACGACTGGACTACCTACGTAATTCCACCCGAGGGGGTTTTTCAACTGACTCCTCCGTCGCAACGTCCCCTGAATGGCCAACCGCTAGCCTGCTATCCGCGGCCCACTAGCTGTCTAGAGCATATCGGACTGTTAGCTTAAGAGGCCCATCGGACAAATCCTTTTGCCACTATACCTGCTGCTCCGTCCTCTGAACCGGAACCACCCAACAGAAGCTAGCCAGCTAACTAGCTACTAGCTAGTAGTCAGCTAGCCACTGCTAGCGGTCATCAGCTACCTTTTGCCCGGACAACTCTGGCCAGTCTGCACAGCACGACTCAAACTAGAGCAAATCTGACTTATTTTCCCTATATCTCCGGATTCTGACCGCAAGCTCTGAACCTTTTTTTTCTCCCTCACCTGTCTTTTTCTCCTATCATCTGTCTTGCATAGATTGTCAACAGTCCAAAAAAGGATTGCGCCAATGACAAGGCCAAGCTGGCCTGACCCTTAGAACATTCTGCATACTGATACAGTTTAGTAAAGAGAAAGAAATTGTCTATTGCACATAAGTTTTCCACAAGCAAGCTGCTATATGAGTGGCCACTCCTGGCTAACGTCTCTGTCCCGAAGCAAGAACCAATTAGCCTGGAGCTAGCCTTGCCAAGCCCATCTGCTAGCCTCCTAGCCGCGGCCCACTAGCTGCCGAGAGCACATCGGACTGTTAGCTTAAGAGGCCCATCGGACAAATTCTTTGGCCACTAAAACCTATTTTGCCAATTGGCATGATTTACCACACGGAGCCCGGGTGTTCTGTCTCCCTTCTGCTAGCTTGCTATCCCCAGCCCGCTAGCTGCCTGAAGCCACTCACTGGACTGCTATGATCACTTCGCTACACATGCCTCTCCCTAACGTCAATATGCCTTGTCCATTGCTATTTTGGATAGGAATGATTGCCTTATTTCACTGTAGAGCCTCTAGCCACTTTAACTAACACTTACACTAACACTTTACTAACACTTTAACTTGTGAAATTGTTAGGTTATATTACTTGTTCGATATTACGGCATGGTCGGAACTAGAAGCAGAAGCATTTCTACACTTGCATTAACACCTGCTAACCATGTGTATGTGACAAATACATTTGATTTTATTTGATTTTATTTTAGTTCCACCTCCCACACATGCGGGGACATCACCTGGTTTAAATGATATTTCTAGAGACAATATCTCTTTCATCGTCAGTCTATGCACAGGTTTACCCCCACTGTATTCACTTCCTACCATACCTTTGTCTGTACACTATGCCTTGAATCTATTCTACCGTGCCCAGAAATCGGCTTTTTTTACTCTCTGTTCTAAACGTACTAGCCGGCCAGTTCTTTCAGCATTTAGCCGTACCCTTATCCTACTCCTCCTCTGTTCCTCTGGTGATGTGGAGGTTAATCCAGGCCCTGCAGTGCCTAGCTCCACTCCCTTTCCCCAGGCACTCTCATTTGTTGACTTGTGTAACCGTAAAAGCCTTGGGTTCATGCATGTTAACTTTAGAAGCCTCCTCCCTAAGTTTGTTCTATCCACTGCCCTAGCACACTCTGCCAACCTGGATGGCTTAGCTGTGTCTAAATTCTGGCTTAGGAAGACCATAAAAAAAACTGAAATTTACATCCCTAACTATAACATTTTCTGACAAGATAGAACTGCCAAAGGGGACGGAGTCGCAATCTACTGCAGGGATAGCCTGCAGAGTTCTGTCTTATACTATCCAGGTCTGTGCCCAAACAATTCGAGCTTCTACTTTTAAAAATCCACCTCTCCAGAAACAAGTCTCTAACTGTTGCTGCTTGCTATAGACCACCTTCTGTCCCCAGCTGTGCCCTGGACACCATATGCGAATTGATTACCCCCTATCTATCTTCAGAGCTCCTGCTGTTAGGTTACCTAAACTGGGACATGCTTAACACCCCGGCCATCCTACAATCTAAGCTTGATGCTCTCAATCTCACACAAATGATCAATGAACACACCAGGTACAACCCCAAATCCGTAAACTAGGGCACCCTCATAGGATTCATCCTAACCCACCTGCCTTCCAAATTCACCTCTGCTGTCTTCAACCAGGATCTCAGCGATCACTGCCTCCTTGCCTGCGTCCGTAATGGGTCTGCGACCATTCATCACTGTCAAACGCTCCCTAAAACACCTCAGCGAGCAGGCCTTTCTAAACGACCTGGCCCGGGTATCCTGTAATTATATTGACCTCATTCCATCAGTAGAGGATGCCTGGTTATTCTTTAAAAGTGCTTTCCTATCCATCTTAAATAAGCATGCCCCGTTCAAAAAATGTAGAACCAAGAATAGATATAGCCCTTGGTTCACTCCAGAACTGACTGCCCTTGACCAGCACAAAATCATCCTGTGGCGTACTGCATTCACATCAAATAGCCCACGCGATATGCAACTTTTCTGGGAAGTTGGGAACCAATATACACAGGCAGTTAGGAAAGCAATGGCTAGCTTTATCAAACAGAAATTTGCATCCTGTAGCACTAACTCCAAAAAGTTCTGCGAACAGTGTAAAGTCCATGGAGAATAGGAGCACCTCCTCCTAGTTGCCCACTGCACTGAGGCTAGGAAACACTGTCACCACCGATAAATAATTGCGAATTTCAATAAGCATTTTTCTACGGCTAGCCATGCTTTTCACTTGGCTTCCCCTACCCCGGTCAACAGCACTGCACCCCTCACTGCAACTTGCACAAGCCTCCCCATTTCTCCTTCACCCAAATCCAGATAGCTGATGTTCTGAAAGAGCTGCAAAATCTAGACCTCTACAAATCAGCAGGGCAAGACAATCTGGACCCTCTCTTCCTAAAATTATCCGCCTAAATTGTTGCAACCGCTATTACTAGCTTGTTCAAACTATCTTTTGTATCGTCTGAGATCCCCAAAGATTGGAAAGCCACCCGGCTCATCCCCCTCTTCAAAGGGGGAGACACTCTAGACCCAAACTGCTACAGCCCTATATCTATCCTACCCTGCCTTTCTAAGGTCTTCAAAAGCCAAATTAACAAACAGATCACTGTCCATTTTGAGTCCCACCGTACCTTCTACACTATGCAATCTGGTTTCGGAGCTGGTCATGGGTGCACCTCAGCCACGCTCAAGGTCCTAAACGACATCATAACCGCCATCGATAAGAGACAATACTGTGCAGCTGTATTCATCAACCTGGCCAAGGCTTTCGACTCTTATCAGCAGACTCAACAGCCTTGGTTTTTCAAATGACTGCCTCGCCTGGTTCACCAACTACTTCTCTGACAGAGTTCAGTGTGTCAAATCGGAGGGCCTGTTGTCCAGATCTCTGGCAGTCTCTATGCAGGTGTCACAGAGTTCAAACCTTGGGCCGACTCCTTTCTCTGCATACATCAATGACGTGGCTCTTGCTGCTGGTGATTCTCTGATCAACCTCTACGCAGACGACACCATTCTATATACTTCTGGCCCTTCTTTGGACACTGTGTTAACTAACTTCCAGATGAGCTTCAATGCCATACAACTCTCCTTCAATGGCATCCAACTGCTCTCCAACTGCTCTTAAATGCAAGCAAATCTAAACGCATGCTCTTCAACCGATCACCGCCCACACCTACCCACCCGTCCAGCATCACTACTCTGGACGGTTCTGACTTAGAATATGTGGAAACTCTCCTTCCAGACTCACATTAAGCATCTCCAATCCAAAATTAAATCTGGAATTGGCTTTCATAACAAAGAATCCTTTACTCATGCTGCTAAACATACCCTTGTAAAACGGACTATCCTTGACTCAGCAAATTGCCATCCATTTTGTCACCAAAGCCTCACATACTACCCACCGCTGCGACCTGTATGCTCTCGTTGGCTGGCCGTCGCTTCATATCTGTCGACAAACACACTGGCTCCTGGTCATCTATAAGTCATTGCTAGGTAAAGCCCCGCCTTATCTCAGCTCACTGGTCACCATAGCAGCACCCACCCATTGCACGCCCTCCAGCAGGTACATTTCACTGGTCACCCCCAAAGCCAATTCCTCCATCGGCCGCCTTTCCTTCCAGTCTCTGCTGCCAATGACTGAACAAAATCACTGAAGCTGTAGACTCATATCTCCCTCACTAGCTTTAAGCACCAGCTGCCAGAGCAGCTCACAGATCACTTCACCTGTACATAGCCAATCTGTAAATAGCCCATCCAACTACCTCATCACCAAATTGTTATTTATTTGATTTATTTTGCTCCTTTGCACACCAGTACTGCTACTTGAACACTCATGTTCTGCACATCTATCACACCCTGTAATAATTTCGCCACTATGGCCTATTTATTGCCTCACCCCCCTTATCCTACCTCATTTGCACACACTGTATATATACTTTCTCTATTGTATTATTGACTGTATGTTTGTTTATTCCATGTGTAACTCTGTGCTGTTGTTTGTGTCGCACTGCTTTGCTTTATCTTGGCCAGGTCGCAGTTGTAAATGAGAATTTGTTCTCAACTGGCCTACCTGGTTAAATAAAGGTTAAATAAAAATAAATTTAAAAATTTAAAAATGTTGTGTTGTTACCATGTTGTTGTCATGTTGTGTTGCTACCTTGCTGTGTTGTCATGTGTTGCTGCCTTGCTATGTTGTTGTCTTAGGTCTCTCTTTATGTAGTGTTGTGTTGCCTCTCTTGTCATGATGTGTGTTTTGTCCTATATTTACTTGTATTTAAAAAAAATAGAAGAGGAGGGGAGGAGGTTAGGTGGGGATGTGGAGATAGGAGAGGAGGGGAGAGTGGAGAAGGGGATGAGGTGTTGAAAGTGCTCCACAGGGATGCTGGCCCGTGTTAACTCCAATGTTTTGCACAGTTGTGTCAAGATGTCCCTTGGGTGGTGGACCATTCTTGATACACACAGAAAACTCTTGAGCAAGAAAAACCCTGCAGCGCTGCAGTTCTTGGCACACTCAAGCCGATGTGCCTGACACCTACTACCATACCCTGTTCAAAAGCACTTTTGTCTTTCCCCTTCACCCTCTGAATAGCACCTATACACAATCCTCAATTGTCTCAAGGCTTAAAAATCCTTATTTAACCAACCTCCTCCACATTCATCTACACTGATGGAATTTTTAACAGGTAACATCAATAAGGGTTCATAGCTTTCACCTGGATTCACCTGGATTCACCTGGCCAGTCTATGTCATGGAAAGAACAGGTGTTCCTTTTTTATTTTTTTTATTTTTTAAAATGTTTTGTACATTCAGTGTATAAAGAGAGTGAAACAGTATGTAAACATTAGTATCCCTTTCCTGCAGTCAATGACCAAAAGCAACACCTTTGCCTCATGGGTGGAATGTTAGTCATATTTTTCATAATGTCATAATCAATAAAGATTATTTGAAAAAACATTCAGAAAATCTGGTGTTTCTATGTCAAACAGTTTTGTTATATTTCAATCTTCTGTGGTGTGTATAAAGGGTAATGTTATTTTTTTAAGCCCATATTGTTGTGTGTGAGGTGTATACTTTTCCTTCACAGTAGATTTGTTTAAGACTACCAAGAATCACTCTGTGTGACCCTGTTTTAGCCCACCGCAGTATAAGGTTAACGTCACCATTGTTCAATGACTCTATGTACATAGGGCAGCAGTCTCTAAGGTGCAGGGTAGAGTACGTGGTGATAGCTGGCTAGAACAGTAACTAAGATTCAGTCTGATGGCCTGGAGATTTGCCTTGATGCACCTGTACTGTCTCTGCGTTCAATATGGTAGCGGGGTGAACAGGCCGTGGGTCTGGTGGCTGAGGTCCTTGATGATCATCTTGGCCTTCCTTTGACACGGGTGCTGTAGATGTCCTGGAGGGCAGGCAGTGTGTCCTGGTGATGTGTTGGGCTGACCACACCACCCACTGGAGAGCCCTGCATTTGCAGGCGGTGCAATTAAAGTACCAAGCGGTGATACAGCCGACAGGATGCTCCGAATTATGCTTCCGTAGAAATTTGTGAGGGTCTTAGGGGCCAAGCCTAATTTATTCAGCCACCTGTCAGTGACGTGCACGTAGATGAACTTGAAGCTTTTGACCCTCTCCACTGCTGCCCCATCGATGTGGATGTCTCCTATAGACCACGATCAGTTTCTTCGTTTTGTTGACATTAGTGCCCTACCTCCACTCTGCCAGGGCTCTCACCTCCTTTCTGTAGGCTGTCTCGTCGTTGTTGGTAATCAGGCCTACCAAATCAAATCAAATCAAATGTTATTGGTGACATACACATGGTTAGCAGATGTTATTGCGAGTGTAGAGAAATGCTTGTTCTTCTAGTTCCGACAGTGCAGCAATATCTGACAAGTAATATCCACTTTTGTGTCGTCAGCAAATTTGATGATAGAATTGGAGATGTGCGTGGCCACACAGTCATGGGTAAACAGGGAGTACAGGAGGGGGCTGAGCATGCACCCCTGTGGGGCCCCCATGTTGATGATCAGCATTTGCGGAGGTGTTGTTGCCTACCTCCACCATTTGGGGTCATTCCGTCAGGATGTCCAGGACCCAGTTTTACAAGAAAGGTTTCAGATCCAGGGCCCTGAACTTAGTGATGAGCTTGGGGGGCACTATGGTGTTGAAGGCTGAGCTGCTTTATTACACTGTAATACAACAGTATGTGAACACCCTTTCAAATTAGTGGATTTGGCTATTTCAGCCACACTCATTGCTGACAGGTGTATAAAATTGAGCACACAGCCATTTCATCTCCATAGACAAACATTGGCAGTATAATGGCCTTACTGAAGAGCTCAGTGACTTTCATAGGATGCCATCTTTCCAACAAGTCAGTTTGTCAAATGTATGCCCTGCTAAAGCTGCCCCGGTCAACTGGTAGTGCTGTTATTGTAAAATGGAAACATCTAGGTGCAACAGCCGTGCTCAGCCATGAAAAAGTAGGCCACACAAGCTCACAGAACGGGACCGCTGAGTGCTGAAGCGAGTAGTGCATAAAAATCACTAACCTGCCCGAATACACAGTGCCAACTGGCAAAATTGGTGGAGGAAGAATAATGGACTGGGGCATTTTTTTCATGGTTTGGGCTAGGCCACCTATTTCCAGTGAAAGGAAATCTTAATGACATTCTAGACGATTCAGTGACATTCTAGACAATTATGTGCTTCCAACTTTGTGGCAATAGTTTGGGGAAGGCCCTTCTTGTTTTAGCATGACAATGCCCCCATGCGAGGTCCATACAGAAGTGGTTCGTCGAGAGCTGTGTGGAAGAACTTGACTGGCCTGCACAGAGCCCTGACCTCAACCCCATCGAACGCCTATAGGCTAAATTGGAACGCCGACTGCGAGCCAGGAAAAATCGGCCAACATCAGTGCCCGAGCTCACTAATGTTCTTGTGACTGAATGGAATCAATTCCCCACAGAAATGTTCCAACATCTAGCGGAAAGCCTTCCCAGAAGAATGCCCTAACTCCATATTAATGCCCATTTGGAATGAGATGTTCAACGAGGAGGTGTCCAGATACTTTTGGTCATGTAGTGTATTTATCTTGTGCAGGTGGGATAGGGCAGTGTGCAGTGCAATGGCAACTGAGTCAACCATGGATCTGTTGGGCCAATATACATATTGTAGTGGGTCTAGGGTGTCAGGTAAGGTGTAGGTGATATGATCCTTAACTAGTCTCTCAAAGCACTTCATGATGACAGAAATGAGTGCTACGGGAGGTGATAGACATTTTGTTTAGTTACCTTTGCTTTCTTGGATATAGGAACAATCGTAGACATCTTGAAGCAAGTGGGGACAACAGACTGGGATACATAGAGATTGAAACTGTCTGTAAACACTCCATCCAACTGGTCTGCACATGCTCTGAGGACACGGCTTGGGATGCCGGCAACTTTGCGAGGGTTGACTCGCTTAAATCACTTTCTCACGTAGGGCATGGCGAAAGAGA
The DNA here is from genome assembly GCF_034236695.1 of Oncorhynchus nerka. Classification (NCBI taxonomy): domain Eukaryota; kingdom Metazoa; phylum Chordata; class Actinopteri; order Salmoniformes; family Salmonidae; genus Oncorhynchus; species Oncorhynchus nerka. The sequence goes on from NC_088396.1 coordinate 44,701,440, forward strand.
ATGCTGTTCATCGACTACAGCTCGGCATTTAACACCATAGTACCCTCCAAGCTCGTCATCAAGCTCGAGACCCTGGGTCTCGACCCCGCCCTGTGCAACTGGGTACTGGATTTCCTGACGGGCCGCCCCCAGGTGGTGAGGGTAGGCAAAAACATCTCCACCCCGCTGATCCTCAACACTGGGGCCCCACAAGGGTGCGTTCTGAGCCCTCTCCTGTACTCCCTGTTCACCCACGACTGCGTGGCCACGCACGCCTCCAACTCAATCATCAAGTTTGCGGACGACACAACAGTGGTAGGCTTGATTACCAACAACGACGAGACAGCCTACAGGGAGGAGGTGAGGGCCCTCGAAGTGTGGTGTCAGGCAAATAACCTCACACTCAACGTCAACAAAACTAAGGAGATGATTGTGGACTTCAGGAAACAGCAGAGGGTACACCCCCCTATCCACATCGATGGGACAGTAGTGGAGAGGGTAGCAAGTTTTAAGTTCCTCGGCATACACATCACAGACAAACTGAATTAGTCCACCCACACAGACAACATCGTGAAGAAGGCGCAGCAGTGCCTCTTCAACCTCAGGAGGCTGAAGAAATTCGGCTTGTCACCAAAAGTACTCACAAACTTCTACAGATGCACAATCGAGACCATCCTGGCGGGCTGTATCACCGCCTGGTACGGCAACTGCTCTGCCCACAACCGTAAGGCTCTCCAGAGGGTAGTGAGGTCTGCACAACGCATCACCGGGGGCAAACTACCTGCCCTCCAGGACACCTACACCACCCGATGTTACAGGAAGGCCATAAAGATCATCAAGGACAACAACCACCCGAGCCACTGCCTGTTCACCCCGCTATCATCCAGAAGGCGAGGTCAGTACAGGTGCATCAAAGCTGGGACCGAGAGACTGAAAAACAGCTTCTATCTCAAGGCCATCAGACTGTTAAACAGCCACCACTAACATTGAGTGGCTGCTGCCAACACACTGACTCAACTCCAGCCACTATAATAATGGGAATTGATGGGAAATTATGTAAAATATATCACTAGCCACTTTATACAATGCTACCTAATATAATGTTTACATACCCTACATTATTCATCTCATATGTATACGTATATACTGTACTCTATATCATCTACTGCATCTTTATGTAATACATGCATCACTAGCCACTTTAACTATGCCACTTTGTTTACATACTCATCTCATATGTATATACTGTACTCGATACCATCTACTGTATCTTGCCTATGCCGCTCTGTACCATCACTCATTCATATATCTTTATGTACATATTCTTTATCCCCTTACACTTGTGTGTATAAGACAGTAGTTTTGGAATTGTTAGTTAGATTACTTGTTGGTTATTACTGCATTGTCGGAACTAGAAGCACAAGCATTTCGCTACACTCGCATTAACATCTGCTAACCATGTGTATGTGACAAATACATTTTGATTTGATTTGATTTGATGAGCGCACACACTCCTCGTGAGCAGAGGGGGCCCACATCAGCAACTCAATGTTATTTTCCTTGAAGCGTGTTTAGCTCGTCCGGGAGCGAGGCATCGGTGTCCGCGACCTGGCTGGCTTTCCCTCTATAAACTGTAATGGTGATAGTTGCATAGCAAACTGCAAAAGGCAAAAGGATATCAGACTAAATGAGTTTTGTTGTTGATTGAAGATGATTTTTGTTGGATGCCAGTGGGCAACATTCCGATGCTAAACCACATCAGAGAGAACTCCCCTGTGGGTGTTCAATGTTGTTGCTGGTATTTTGAGGTGACAAGTTCAAGCAATTTAAATATAATCCACAAAACAGTGGAAAACATAAGATGAGCAAATCTTGCTTTACCACATTGTTCAAAATAATCAAAGTGGGAGAAGTTGGTCTTTTACCAAATAGGGCTATCTTCTGTATACCACCCCTACCTTGTCACAACAAAATAATCAAAGTGGGAGAAGTTGGTCTTTTACCAAATAGGGCTATCTTCTGTATACCACCCCTACCTTGTCACAACAAAATAATCAAAGTGGGAGAAGTTGGTCTTTTACCAAATAGGGCTATCTTCTGTATACCACCCCTACCTTGTCACAACAAAACTGATTGGCTCAAACACATTAAGGAAAGGAAAGAAATTCCACAAATTAACTTGTAATTGAAATGCATTCCAGGTGAATGGAAGCTGGTTGAGAGAATGCTAAGAGTGTGCAAAATTCTACTTTGAAGAATCTCAAAAATATTTTGATTTGTTTAACACTTTTTTGGTTACTGCATGATTCCATGTGTGTTATTTCATAGTTTTAATATCTTCACTATTATTCTACAATGTAAAAAATAGTACAAATAAAGAAAATCCCTTGAATGAGTAGGTTTGTCCAAACTTTTGACTGGTACTGAATATAAAGTCTAATTTTGGGATGCAAACTGTGAAATGCAAAATGTGGACAACGTCAACTCTATATCTGATGTCATACATGTGTCTTCTTTTTTAAGACCATAACCATGTTTGTGAGGTGTATACTTTTGTTTCGAAGTAGATATTTTCAAGACTACCAAGAAACACTGTGTGTGATCCTGATTTAGCCCACTGCAGTAGAAAGTTGTCTATTTGACTCTAATCTACTCCCTCAACCGTATCCCTCCTGTGTTGCAATAAGACCTCTTGAGCAACATTAGGTTTCTATCTTTGTGGTGTGTGTGTGTGTGTGTGTGTGTGTGTGTGTGTGTGTGTGTGTGTGTGTGTGTGTGTGTGTGTGTGTGTGTGTGTGTGTGTGTGTGTGTGTGTGTGTGTGTGTGTGTGTGTGTGTGTGTGTGTGTGTGTGTGTGTGTGTGTGTGTGTGTGTGTGTGTGTGTGTGTGTGTGTGTGTGCAGGGCATGACAACCCTCTCCTCAGGTTTTTGAGGTGACTGACACTGTCACTTCTCTTTTTGTTGTTCCTAGAACTTAACAGGTGGTTTTAACACATATATCTATGGACCACACTAAATAAGCCACATACAGAAATTCAGCTTTATACATCTCATATTATAAAATAAAAATAAATATTTTTCCATTTGTTATTTTCTTCCCAAAAGGGACAACACGTTCAGTATAAATGTACTTTCATTCACAAACTTTTCCAGAAAACTGCAGATACATTTTTCAACACAACTGTTTTAATCACATTGAGGTAAGTATGGTTTCAAAAAATATTTTTGGTCCATTTTCGAAATCAACCACGTAATTGCCCAGTGGGCAGAGACGTCAATTAAGCCTGTATTCCACATTGGTTCAACGTCATTTCAGTGTGTGCCCAGTGGGCAGAGACCTCAATTAAGCCTGTATTCCACATTTGTTCAATGCCATTTCAGTGTGTGCCCAGTGGGCAGAGACGTCAATTAAGCCTGTATTCCACATTGGTTCAACGTCATTTCAGTGTGTGCCCAGTGGGCAGAGACGTCAATTAAGCCTGTATTCCACATTGGTTCAACGCCATTTCAGTGTGTGCCCAGTGGGCAGAGACGTCAATTAAGCCTGTATTCCACATTGGTTCAACGTCATTTCAGTGTGTGCCCAGTGGGCAGAGACGTCAATTAAGCCTGTATTCCACATTGGTTCAACGTAATTTCAGTCTGTGCCCAGTGGGTGGGAATGTCATTTAGATAATGGCAGTATATGCCAGTTTTCATGATCAAAAGCTAATTGGAAGATTTAGGCAATTACGGAACTATGATATATGTATATATACTTGGTCAAACTCGGTGTCAGGACAAATGTTCTTAAAATGTTGTTCTTCTAGAAGAGACGAGAGGATGCTCTACTGACAGTAGATGTCGAAAAGATGTCTTGATCATAAAGAACGGCACTTGGGCATCGAAGTCTAATCAAATGTTATGTCATTTTAAGAACCAACAGTGACACCAAAAAGAGAGATTTACATGTAAACACGTGTCCTCTGTGCACTTCTAGATAACCGTTGTGATTATTTAACACGTATCCCTGTCGTGGTTCATATTACAGGGCTTATTTACAGACATATTAGATACTTTACTTTTAGCATCCATGTAAGTATTGTGATATAGTGAGGCCTTGGAAAAGGTGCTCCCCAATTCCATATGAATAAATACATGAAAAGTAGGCTACAATATATACATGCTTATGACATTCGATAATAATAATAACGCTACAACGTTATTATTGTTAACAACTTTAAAAGATTACCGTAGAGCTCAAAATGACCTGTTAACATCTTCACCCAGTTCCCATACTCCTGGTCTGGTATGATCTCCAGTCTAATCCAGTTGGCTACGAGTGGACTGATCATATTCCATTCATTGGTGAGCGTTTCATCCATGCAGAACATGCATAGACACAGATAAAATTTTAACAACCACAAACCATGGGTGTAGCTCCCCCGATAGACATTATGTTACTGTACACGTGGTGATGTAAATGAAAACGAACTATGCTAAACATTTAACACTATTAAAAAAATCCACTCTACAGATTTATACGCATATTTGCAGACTATAGTTTACGCATTTACCGTATGGTGTTTCGTTAATGCCAGTGATAGCCCGTTGAAAATATGCTGCATCTTCCCTCTTTCGTTTTTATACAAAAATTACAGTGTGGAATGGCACAGAATAATTTTAATGAGAATATAAACTCACTCAGGCAGATAAAAAGGCAGAGGTATCCGCTGTAGTGCCTCTGAATACATGCCGGAAGGCAGCCATTTGCGTGCAGGTAAACTACCTGTGCGCTCCAATCAGGTACCTTGGCGCTCCTTTCATATGCCAGTTTGGAGAGTAGTTGTCACCGCATTATAAATACCTTCTCTCTCACTCCAATACACTGCTGTTTTGTTTATTTTATGAAGTCGCTATTGGAAATCTGATGCGTGGGTAATTCCTCTCACATTTGACTCAAAGCACAGCCTACAAATGATCAAATACAATCTCATGGGAGACAACAACTTGATCACGTTCTCCCGCTCCACAACAACGCGCACACATACTCCTCAATTATCCCTGCGCGTGAAGATAGGTGGCGTGTTAAGGATGTCTCGCGCCTCTATATTCCAGGAAAAGAAAAAGAGCGAAAAAATGTCATTAGAAGAGGCGTAACCCGTCAGTGCGCGTTCCCAGGTCTGTTTCGTGAAGTGGCTGAAAGAGACCAGTCCTAACCTGCCCATCAGGAATAACGGTCCCTCATCATCAAGCTATTTTCAAGGCTTATTACCAGTTATTTGCTTTGGATCCACAACGCACCCCTTTATCATCTCTCTGTGACGTTCTGTCTTCCAACCAGCTGTTTAGAGGATCACACTGACACCGGTACGTGTATTTTAACATATTGCTTTTTACATCAGTTTATTTGAATGAAACTTCAATATCTTTGCGATTGAGGTAGATTTGCCATTCAGGTATCCGTGCGCCGTTGCGCAATTATCAAAGTGGGACAGCCTACCTGCTCAGGTGAGAAAGGTGCGCGCTGCTGCAGAAGTGGATAGACGGTTATATAGGCCTACCTGCATCAACTGTGATCGGATGCTCTCCTATATTCCCTGTATCCTTTCCGGGAAATCAAATTGTATTCGATGTTATTCGTTCCTATTCCCTTTGAGCTGTCCGAGTAGAAACGGGCGTAGGCTATTCGCGTTGGTTTGCCATCCATTGTATTTGCTAATTTTACGCATAGCCTTCTATTAGATAGATCAACATACACTGTTTTTTTTTAATCTACATTCCAAATTTGTGGACAGCTCGTTATGTGTAGCTGGGGTTTGGGCAGTGACCACTAACATCCGCACTGTTGTGTGTGTTGTCGACTATGTGTGTGTTCACTGCTTGTGCAAATGCCAAAGCCTTGTGAAAAAAAAATGCAATGTGATGCAGTGGCAAACATTTCCAAATGTAAGTCTCTAAACTAGAAGACCCTCGTTTGGGCTGGGCTTCTATCATTCTATTTCAATTGACTTTCCTCTAAAGTATATAATATTGAGCTTTTCCGTTTGTTGTCGTGTAAATGTTTATGGGTGTTTTTGTGTTTGTTTTCTTCTGTTACGGTTCGCTACCCTTTTAATACAAACTTCACTGACACCACGTCCCTACATTTAAAAAAACATTTAAATCGGGTCTGGTGCTGCTTTTATTTTGACCAATCAGTTTAAATGGTAGATTAAATACATTTGAGCATATCCTTATTAGAAAGGGGAAGTTAGTCTATTTCCCCACATATTGCAACATTTGGCACGTTTTTTTCTTGATGAATGTGTCCAACATCCTAACATCATGTGTATAATCTATTTTAAAAATGATTAGGTCTTTCGCAGATACACTCATAAACACAGTTTGGAAAAATTGAAAACAAACTCGAAATGACTGACATGATAGTTGAATCGAACACTTTGCTTAACTTGATTGAGGCAAAATATACAAAGGATTTCAGATTGTAGGCTGTGGGCTATTAATATATGTGGTTATAGATTCAAACTGAATCAATGTTTCTCGAGTGTGATACATTTGGTGATGACAGCAAAGTTGCCTAAGACTGACAGAAGGGACAGCCATAACAAACCTTCAATATCAAAGTTGCCTAAGACTGACAGAAGGGACAGCCATAACAAACCTTCAATATCAAAGATGTCAACAAGTCTCAGAAGTTGATGTATAAATTCAATTAGAAACTTGCACAGAAACATCCACCTTTTAATTTGAGGTTTCATACAATAATCGACATTTTTGGAAGTGTATTTATTTCAGTCATCCTTGTAAGCTATTGAATGTGTCTGCCTGTCCGTCCTCCTCCTCCTTCTGCTCCGATTCATTGACAATCTGCCCGATTAGGAGACACATCAAAAGACCAGGCGACGGCGGACGCAGTACGGTCTTGCTCAAACTCCCTCTCCTGGACTTTAACCCATATGGAGTTTCATTGAAGACTTTAGAGTGAATTAAAACGTTTTATTTCGGGCCCCTGTGGTTGAACGGGATCCATACAGTCATATTGTCCCAACATTTGTCGCCGTTTTGTTTGGTTATTAGATATCAACCGGAGCCTGCCTGTGCTGCTGACTGAAGGAGCCGAGCCCATGCGGACTGTAAAGCCATCTGACCTAGACTAAACTCTTATCAATGAAGCAGGAGATCATGGCGGAGGGTCCCCGGTGTAAGAGGCGAAAACAATCAAACCCACAGAGAAAGAACGGTAAGAACATGTTTTAAGTTAAATAAAATGAATGTTTGGGAACATTTGTAAGTTTTGCCAGCAGTCATTTGCGGGACCTCCCGCGCCTTGTCGCCTTTCACAGTTCGATTATAGTTTATATTCAGTGTAGGCACTGAGAATGGGGTGGTTGCGTAAAAGTACACTACATTTTGTTGTAGTTTTGAACTTAATCACTATGTAAAGCATTTTCATGTTTATTTTGAATGAGATTATGAGCGTTAAAGTTAACTATCAATGTCTCGAGCTGACTGTGTAGGAAAGGGATGTCAGAATGAGGCTCGAATACGGTTCAGCGAGATAGTGCTACTTTCTAACAGGCAGGAAAACCGTTATTTGGGTAGGCCTATAGCGCGTCTCCTATGAATTGGATAAATCGGAGAAACCTGTGGATTAGGTAGAAACTGAACTGCGCTGTTAACTTTTGTGTGATTATGACGTAAATGTGCTTTATCTCACGATTATTCAACACAGTTTAATTGTCGTGTGAATTGTGTTGTGTTGTGGGTATTGTGTTGTGCTATAATTGCCATTCACAAGTGACTTGGTGCCTTTAAAGACCTTTACCACGTCTTAGATATTATATATAGTCTGTCAACTCGGAGTTAATTAAAGGTTTAAAATGGCCATGACAATAGGACACCGTTTCTGAATGTGTCAATTTTTGTTCGGGTCTGGTGCTGCACAAAGGCTACAGCACTAAACACAACACACCTCGTATAGGCAAGCTCACAGACTGACCAAAAGTATCCGAGTGCATTTCTGGTATTTCTGAAACGTTACTTGAGTTATGTGTTAACCTACAACGTTTAGAGGATATAGAAAACTCCTGAGTTTTGTGTAGGAGTTGTGTTGGGAGTGATAGGATTTTGCGAGGGGGCATCCCTTTTGACGCCTCATCCATGTGTGTTATGCAAAGTTATATTTAATTCATGTCAATGTTGAACTGACTTGTTTTCTCTTGTTACTTTAATATCCCATGGTATTACATGTTTGATGTAAAACTGGTGTCACGGTAGTTTGTTTAATTTGTATTTTGTTGTATAGCACTATTGTAGCTAAACATGTATTTTTTAAACAATCTTTACATTTAAATTATATAGTTTTTTTATATCACACATTTTCAGTCGACTTATTTTGTTTACTAGTATGTTGTTCAGGATGTTTACTGCTGTCAAGCACGTTTCTGATCAACAAAGATAATACTGAAGTATTGCAGCTCCGTTTAACCGCACATCGGTCTTTGTAAAAACCAAGATGAGAAGTGATTTTTCGAATTGCAATGGTTTTGTTAAAAATGTTAAGAACATTCAGCCAATGTCAATGTGGGCAAAAATTAAGAGAAAAATAATGTTGACAATATTGTTTTGTCAGAGGCTATAATGGAGGACTACTGCTACTGTTGTTTCTCCCAGGTGTGCACTTTTATTATTGATCATTTTAATGTGGAAATGTTTGTTTCCATTCCTCATTTAAACGGATTGCTTCTTCCCTGCGGGAGAATTTCATAGCCTCATAGGTCTATATTTTAATATGCAATTTGTTATTTTTCGCTTGTATTTGCCTGAATATGCCTCTAGGCATACTGTTGATGCAAGACATTAATGGTAGGGTTAAGGCAACAACAGAAAAAAACAGTTTTGGTCTGGTGTAAATATGTGTATTCAGAATGGATATAGTCATTCAGACTGAAAGTCTACTACGAAATACCTTTGCTTGTGAACTAGAACTTTTGCGAATCTGAAGATCTTTTTTGCCTGTGGACAACTTTCACTCCGATGCAGTATTCCCACAGGGATATCTGCTGTATACGGTCTGGAGGACCATATGCATTTTATTATCGCAAAGTAATACAGAACCATAACTATTGATATCTGTGTTAATTTTATTTTTCCATAATTCTCATCTTCGAAATATGCGATTTATTATGTAAATGAACTCTTTATAGAGTAGGCCTACAAATTGTCCGCATGGCCTGTTGCATACAGGCCTACAGTATCTTGTGGTTAGGCCTATACTTATTTTCTTCTTTCTCCCCCCCACAACCCCCACCTCACCTCATCTTAACTCCGTGACTCCCTAGTCCCAATCGGAGGTCACATTAGGCCCTGTGCAACTCGATATGCTCAGTCTGCACAACTTTGTTGCAGTTTGCAGCCCCCTCCCCCGTGCGAAACGTCACATCCAGCTGTGAGGGGTCGTTCAGTTGTGTGAACGCAGCTGTCAAAAGCGCTCCATTAGCCTCGCCTTAAAATACTCTTTCTTTAATTTTATATATATATATATATTTTTTGTTACACTATTTCAGCTTTCAAACCACAATTGGTGTATTAAAGTGTGTGAGGTAAATATAAATAAGACTGATCAATCACCTAATAAACTGTCTTGCAACACTTATATAGTCAGAGTTATAAGATATTTAATACATGGGTTCATCTCAGGATTATCACAACATTCAAATGAAGGCATGGCTGTCATGGCCAGTATGCTAGTGGGTCCATAACTGTCTCAAGACAATGGGGTTTCAATGGAAGTGAGTTTCATTTCCCTGCTCCTATCATCAGCAGTGAGCAGTGTCAGGGTGCCTGTTGTACCATTCATGCTACATTTCTCACAAACATGCCATTGTCCTTGCTGCTGGAGACATGTGTCTGTGTTACATCTGCTCCTGAAACGCCCTCTACTGCTCATCCTGTGTCTCCTTGACCTGCTGCCACTCCCCCAGTACTCTCTCTCCCTCCTTCACTGTGTGTGTGATAGTGTGGGCGGAGGCAGGTGTGCTGGAGTAAGAGCAGATCCCCACCAGCTGCAACCTGTTCCATAATCAAGACCTCTACAAATACTCAGCCCTGCCACTTCCATGCTGCCAGATCGTAATCTCTGCTCAGTCAGTCTACGCTTCTAGCCGTTTGTTACTGTTAGATCCTGTTATCCTATTGTGCCTGTTTTCCTCTCCGCTACAGTTCCGCCCGCTCTGACTCTGGTCCTTGTCTCCAGTTCCACGTCTAGTCATCCTGCTTCCCCACACTACTACTCCCTTGGATTCCCCTCCAGGCCTGCTTACCCTGTCCCAACCCCTCTCGCTCCAGTCTCAGCCTCCGCACCTGGTTTCCTGCAACCCACCAGAGCTTCCCCTGGCCTGCACTCCATCTTCCCCCTGTGTTTTAATAAATACCTTGGTTACTTCAATCCCAGTCTCCTCGTCTGAGTCTGCTCTTGGGTTCCCCTGTTCCACTCTGCGTAACAATACGATCTTGCCAAAGAGATGAACCCAGCAGACTCTGATACTCTCCACCAAACCATCATCTCCGTGAGCGTCGGAGGGAGAGGGTAGGTAGGGTTGCATGCACCATAACATCTGTTTCAGTGCCTTGTCCTCCTTCTCTGACTGCATCCCATCCCAAGGCTATTCCAGATCCTGAACACATGCAGCTCGGCAGGGCCCGTCTCTCTCTAGAGGAGAGGCAACGACGAATCAGCGCTAGGAGCTGCCTATACGGTGGCCAGGTTGGTCACTTTGTCTCCACTTGTTCCCATCCAGCAAAAGAGGGGGCTCGGCAGTAGTGGGGGATATACTGTTTAGCCGAATCGCCTGCCCATCTTCCCCCAGATCTCTGATTGAAGGCAACCTTGTGTGGCAGAGCCAAGCTTTTCCTCTGTCTGTTCTCATCAATTCGGGCACCAACGAGAGCTTCCTGGACTGAGGGGTCGTTACCTAGTTGGGTCTGGACACTGTCCCACTCAATTCACCCCTCGATGCTAACGCTCTCAATGGAAAGCTCCTCACTCGTGTCTGTGAGAACCGTCCCTGTCATCCTGCGTCTCTCTGGAAATCACGAGGAAAATATCAGTTTCCACATAATCAACTGTCCTTACTCTCCCCTGGTTCTTGGCCATCCATGATTAAAGCTACACAACCCACAGACTGACTGGACCGCCTGAAAGGTAACCACTTGGAGTTCATTTTGTCACTCTAATTGTCCACATTCTGCCATCCCCTCTGCCTTGTCTGTGCCCCAGGTCATTCTAGAACCTCCGGACCTGTCATCAGTTCCTCCCGAGTATCACGATCTAGCTCCTGTTTTCAGCAAGTATCACACCCTGTCGCTGCCGCCTCATCGGCCGTACGACTGCGCCATTGACCTTCAGCCTGGAGCTCCTCTCCCCAGTAGCCAGTTTTTAACCTCTCCCGCCCCAATCAAAAGGCTGTGGAGAGGTACATCCCAGGATTCTCTGGCTGCAGTACATATCAAGCCATCTTCCTCCCCGGTGGGTGCTGGGTTTTTCTTTGTGAAGAAGGATGGGTCACTGAGGCCGTGCATAGACTTCCGTGGGCTGAATAATTTTACAGTAAAGAACAAGTACCCCTTGCCACTCATCAGCTCTGATTTTGCCCCCCTCCATGGTGCCACTGTGTTTACCAAATTCGACCTCTGGAATGCCTACCACCTTGTTCGCATAAGAGAGGGGGACGAGTGGAAGACTGCATTCAACACACCACTTGGTCACTTTGATTATTTGGTCATGCCTTTTGGTCTTACTAATGCCCCTGCTGTTTTCCAGAACTTAGTAAATGATGTGCTGAGGGATGTGATTGGACGCTTTCTTTTTGTCTATTTAGATGACATCCTGATTTTTTCCAAGGACCCTGAGGCTCACTAGCAACACGTTGGCCAAGTTCTTAACGGCTGTTGGAGAATAAGCTTTTTGTTAAATGTGAGTTCAATGCTGCCTCAGTGTCTTTCCTGGGTTATAATATTGCACAGGGACAGTTAAGTATGGACCCCACCAAGGTCATGGCAGTCAAAGATTTGACCTGAAGCAGCTACAGCATTTCCTGGGGTTTGCACATTTTTACAGACGTTTTCTCCACAACTACAGCCATCTGGCAGCACCTCTCACCACTCTCACCTCCACCTCCACTCCATTCCACTGGACTCCTGAGGCAGAGGCAGCATTTCTGGAACTCAAGCTTTGCTTCACCTCCGCTCCGGGCCTTACTCAGCCCGATCCAGAACTCCAGTTCATTGTGGAGCTGGACACCTTTGACAGCGGGGTAGGTGCTGTTCTGTCTCAACGTTCCCCCTCTGATCAGAAGGTCCACCCATGTGCATTCTTTTCCTGTAAGCTCTCACCTGCAGAGAGGAATTTTGACATCGGAACCCAGGAACTCCTGGCAGTTAAGCTGGCTCATGAAGAATGGCGTCACTGGCTGGAGGGCTCTGTACCCCCCTTTATCGTGTGGACTGACCATAAAAACCTGTCCTATATACAGACCGCCTAAGGTCTGAACTCCGGGAAAGCCAACTGGGCTTTGTTCTTCGGTAGATTCAATTTCACATTCACTTATAGCCCCGGTTTGAAGAATACCAAGCTTGATGCCCTCTCTCACCAGTTCACCACCGACAACACAGGTACCGAGCCAGGAGCCATTGTGCTATCCACCTGCATCGTTGCCACTGTCGCCTGGGAGATCGAGTCCAGTATCCGCCAGGCTCAGCAGAACCAGCCTGACCCAGTGAACGATCCCTGTAATGCACGGTTTGTTCCAGATTGTGTTCGCTCTGATGTTCTTCAGTGGGGCCATTCTACCCACCTCACCTGTCACCCTGGTATGAACTGGACCCTTGCCTTCCTGCGTCAACGCTTTTGGTGGCCCACCATGGAGAGAGATGTCTGGGAGTTTGTCTCAGCCTGTTCGGTTTGTGCCGGAACAAAACCTCCACTAAACCCACTTCCAGTCTGCTTCGCCCTCTTCCCATACCGAGTCGCCCCTGGTCACACATAGCTCTGGACATCGTCACCGGCCCTCTCCCATCTAACGGTAACTCTGTCATCCTCACCATTATTGACAGGTTTTCCAAAATGTCTCACTTCATTCCCCTCTCCAAGCTCCTGTCCTCCAGGGACCCTGCGGACCTGTTAGTATCCCATGTGTTTTGTCTGCATGCAAATTCCCACTGACATCGTTTCCGACAGAGGACCCCAGTTTACCTCCCAGGTATGGAGATCCTTCTGTTCAGCTCTTGGTATCAATGTCAATTTTTCTTCTGGATATCATCCCCAGACCAACGGGAAGACCGACTGGGCCAACCAAGAGATGGAGACTGCCCTACGCTGCATGACTTCTGCTAACCCTTCCTCCTGGAGCGCTCAGCTACCCTGGGTTGAAAAATGCCCACAACTCCCTCACCAGGTATGTCACGCTTCGAGTGTGCTCTGGGTTACCAATCCCCCTTGTTCCCCGCCCAAGAGGTTGCGGTTCCTTCTGTCCAGGACCATCTGCACCTTTGTTACTGTACCTGGAGGAAGGCCCGGGCTGCCCTTCTTCGTGCCTCTCACAGGACCCAGTCCCAAGCCAACCGTTGCTGGGCCTCAGCTCCAGTCTACACCCCAGGTCAAAAGGTATGGCTCTCATCGAAGGACCTGCCATTGAAAGTGGCATCGAAGAAACGTTCCCCCCGGTTCATTGGTTCCTTTGTGACGACCCTCCCACTCTTGTCTGCCGTAGTCTGTCTTTGTTCTTGTTTCCTTATTAGGATGCCGGTGGGCGGAGTGCAGAGGGTCGTCAGCTACATGGGAAACACCTGGGCCAGGTGACTCCCAGGATAAATAGACCTCTTCCACATTCATGGAGGAGACTCTCTCCATGCAGACACCTTTGTAGATTGTGTTGTGGTTCTTGGTGGCCTTTTGTTTGTTTGCTTTGGCACCTTTCAACACCCTGCTTTATCACATTCATGCATGCAAAACACTCACTTACACTACTGATTACTGATTACACACACCATTGTATATTATACTTAGTTATTTAGTTAATAAATATATGTTTTGCTACTCCTTATCTCCACGTTGTCTCCCTTTGTTACGGGCTTTGAGTCGGTTCGTGACACCTTTGAAATTGACCATGTTGTTAACCCCTCTGCTGTGCTCCTGAAACTCCCAGCCTCAATCTGGATCCATCCTACCTTTCATGTATCCCTGATTAAACCTGTCTGCTCCAGTCCCCAGTCTCCTCCTGCAGCGGCTCCTCCACCCCCTCGGCTCCTTGATGACCATCCTGCCTATACCGTCCGGCGACTTTTGAATGTGCGCCGTCGGGGTCGCGGCTGGCAGTACCTGATGGACTGGGAAGAATACGGGCCTAAGAAGCACTGCTGGGTGCCCTGCCATCACATTCTGGACCCCTCCCTCTTACATGATTTCTATACCTCACACCCAGATAAGCCTGGTTGGGTGCCTGTAGAGGGATTGGGTACTGTTACATCTGCTCCTGCCATGCCCTCAATTGCTCATCCTGTGTCTCCTTGACCTGCCGCCACTCCCCCAGTACCCTCTCCCTCTGTGTGTGTGTGATTGTGTGGGCAGAGACAGGTGTGCTGGAGTAAGAGCAGATCCACACCAGCTGCAACTTGTTCCATAATCAAGACCTCTACAAATACTCAGCCCTGCCACTTCCACGCTGCCAGATCGTAATCTCTGCTCAGTCAGTCTACGCTTCTAGCCGTTTTTTTACTGTTATATCCTGTTATCCTGTTGTGCCTGTTTTCCTCTCCGCTACAGTTCTGCCCTCTCTGACTCTGGTCCTTGTCTCCAGTTCCACCTCTCGTCATCCTGCTTCACTACTACTCCCTTGGATTCCCCTCCAGACCTGCTTACCCTGTCCCAACCCCTCTCACTCCAGTCTCAGCCTCCGCACCTGGTTTCCTGCAACCCACCCGAGCTTCCCCTGGCCTGCACTCCATCTTCCCCCTGTGATTTAATAAATACCTTGGTTAATTCATCCCAGTCTCCTCGTCTGAGTCTGCTCTTGGGTTCCCCTGTTCCACTCCACGTTACAGTCTGCCAGCTCACTATGGCTAATGGTATAATATGAGCACACTCATATGTGTTCATGTCTACGCATTCACACACACACACACACACACACACACACACACACACACACACACACACACACACACACACACACACACACACACAGAGAGAGACACACACACCTTCTGTTCTGGAGCTCTTTGGTACTGCTACGGTGGTCCTTCAGAACGCCTTTGGTATGATTACCACTCTTGCTCAAATCAGCGCTGACCTGAATGCCTTTCATATCTGCTCCGCCATGCCTTATGCACCCCCTCCCCCTCTGTCCCCTCCTCCACGCCCCCCACCCCTCAGTAAACACCCCAGAGGGCAGAACAAAGAAAAGGAGCTCCTCTCCTCCTCCCTCTCTCCTCATTCTTAATCACAATTCAGGCCTTTCACCGCCGCCAGGCCGCTCTCGCATTCAGCATCCCAAAGCCTGAGATGAAAAGAGCTCAGAAAAATGGAAAGCAGACTGAGTGAGAGTGAGTGAGAGGGGGAATGAAAAAGAGAGATTATGGAAAAGAGGAACAGAAAGTGGGTAGTGACTGAGCGACATAACTTAGGTGTCTTCGGCTGTTTGTCAGGCCTCCCCTGGTTACGTGCCCTATATAGCCTCCTTCTCACTCCGCCCAAGGGCTGGGCACTATTGGTGGACAGATAGGGTTACGGGATGCCATTCCTGGACTATTCACAGCTGAATAATAGGAGCGAGAGGGAGAAAGAGAGGGATGAGTGGTATAGGGAGACAGAGAGAGATGAGTGGTGTAGGGAGTCAGAGAGAGGGATGAGTGGTGTAGGGAGACAGAGAGAGGGATGAGTGGTGTAGGGAGCCATAGAGAGAGAGAGGGATGAGTGGTGTAGGGAGCCATAGAGAGAGAGAGAGGGATGAGTGGTGTAGGGAAACAGAGAGTGAGGGATGAGTGGTGTAGGGAGACAGAGCGTGAGGGATGAGTGGTGTAGGGAGACAGAGAGTGAGGGATGAGTGGTGTAGGGAGACGGAGAGAGAGGGTTGAGTGGTATAGGGAGACAGAGAGATGGATGAGTAGAGTGGGGAGACAGCGATACGGATGAGTGGTGTAGGGAGATGCAGAGAGAGGGATGAGTGGTATAGGGAGACAGAGAGAGAGGAATGAGTGGTGTGGGGAGACAGAGAGAGAGGGATGAGTGGTATAGGGAGACAGAGAGAGAGGGATTAGTGGTTTTGGGAGACAGAGAGAGAGGGATGAGTGGTGTGGGGAGACAGAGAGAGAGAGGGATGAGTGGTTTAGGGAGACAGAGAGAGAGAGGGATGAGTGGTTTAGAGAGACAGAGAGAGAGGGATTAGTGGTGTTGGGAGAGAGAGAGAGAGAGAGAGAGAGAGAGAGAGAGAGAGAGAGATTAGTGGTGTAGGGAGAGAGAGAGAGAGGTAAATGGTAAGCAGTGAGAAAGTGAGAGAGAGGATAGAGAGGGAAAGAGAGGGTGAGGTGAGGGGTGTGGATAGAGAGAGCAGGGTTGGTAGGGCGATTGAGGGAGGGAACGCAACAGATTGTTTAATGGCTCTGAAATAAATCTTGCGAGTGCTTGAGACTTTTCATATTCCATTTTAATCAGCATGACAGAGTTGGGGGCAGGTGTGATTCGTTTTTGTTTTCCCTTCTGGATTGGATGTGCTAGTCACATCGTGTGTTGTATAACGTTACACACTCCGCCCCATCCATCCCTCAACCCCTCACAACAAACTACTTTCCTAAAGTGTGTTATGCCTATATCTGTTCATTTCAAATACAGTGCATGCAATTTGAGCTTCCGTAAAGCCCAAGTCAGAGGCAAAACACGTGTCTTGCAGTGCTGTCCAGAGAGACAGACGTCATTGTAGTAGGTCTCTCCTCTTTTCTCCTGCTTAAGAGGTCAGGAATCACGGATCTACAGAGGCAGAAAGAGAGAGAGAGAGAGAGAGCGAGAGAGAGAGAGAGAGAGAGAGAGAGAGGGAGAGAGAGAGCGAGAGAGAGAGAGAAAGCGGAAGAGAGAAAGAGAGAGAAATGGGGTGGGATGCTGCAACTTTATCACCATGTGATATGAATTCCTAATTTCTCTGTTCCTTCCCACCACCCCCAGAACTCTTTTTTTTTTGTTAAGAAAAGGAGATTATCTTTATTCACCTTCATTCAACACCATCTCTCCCTTTGCCAGCCCAAGCTGTGAGGGATTTAGGCAGATTTACTTCACCAAACACCTTTGGACATTGGGGAGGAGACAGGCTTGCTTTGGGAAAAAGAGGGGATTTGTTCAAAGAGGTGCAAGAGAGATAATACGTCACCAGCCCATCATATTAACCAGGGTGCTGGTGGCCTAGGGAGGGAGCCATGTTAAGTTTCTATGCAGCCACAGCCCCTTCCTCACTTCTTATACAGGGACAGATGGGCTGACTGGCCCCAATGACTGCTGTCTCCTACATATGTTGCTATACACTCACAAACAATAACATACAATCTCTCATGTTTACACATTCACAGGGCAAATAACCAAGGTCAAGGTGTTAAGCATGGATGTACAGTTTTATACCTTTGTTTAAACATGAGTTTTGATCATATTCTTGAAATGTGTTTTTCATTTTTTTATTTGACCCCTTATTTAACTAGGCAAGTCAGTTAAGAACAAATTCTTATTTTCAATGACGGCCTAGGAACAGTGGGTTAACTGCCTGTTCAGGGGCAGAACGACAGATTTGTACCTTGTCAGCTCGGGGATTTGAACTTGCAACCTTCCGGTTACTAGTCCAACGCTCTAACCACTAGGCTACCCTGCCACCCCTGCCGTGTGTCGCGAGGAGAGCTATGGAATTATTGAGTAGTGTGTTTGCACCCTACTGTATGTCCTCCTTGACTAAATCACAACAAAGCTACACCTCCTCCACCCCTCTCGTTGTGTAGCCTGCCTGCCTGCCTGCCGTTCACTCACTCACTCACCCTGTCCCAACCCCTCTCGCTCCAGTCTCAGCACTCACTCACTCACTCACTCACTCACTCACTCACTCACTCACTCACTCACTCACTCACTCACTCACTCACTCACTCACTCACTCACTCACTCACTCACTCACTCACTCACTCACTCACTCACTCACTCACTCACTCACCCTGTTATTTAATACACTTCATGAGATGCATGGACCCTGCCTGCCTGCCTGCTTGCAAATGCCAAGACGTCTAACTGTACAAACAAAACTCATCACTGTGTCAGAAGCACAGAAATCTTCAGAACAGAGAGCCCGCTTCGACAGCTTCAGAACACCTACGCCTCCCTAAAGCTGCTGACTGGAACAGTGGCGATAGAGAGAGTGTTGCCTGCTGAAGTTAGTACTATGGGGTTGCACTGCACTGACCAATGTTGAGGGATACAAATGGCTGCTTAAGAGTCACATTGTGCTGGTTGTTTGTGTGCCTGGCAGTGTGTGTGTATTTCAAGGTTACTGACATGGGTTATTGTATATGTCTCTCCCTGTAACCATACGCAAAAAAAAATTCATGAGTGAATACAGAGTACCCCCGTGACATTTTGTGGGGCCACATCGCCTTTAGCCTAAACAGCTAGGATTTACCAAGGTCAGTAATGAGGTATGTCACTGCAGGCTACCGAAACAACAGCCCCAGTTATAATGAATGGGAATAAGGTTCAGCGCAACTATTAGTGGTGTGTGTGTGTGTGTGTGTGTGTGTGTGTGTGTGTGTGTGTGTGTGTGTGTGTGTGTGTGTGTGTGTGTGTGTGTGTGTGTGTGTGTGTGTGTGTGTGTGTGAGTGCGTGTGCGTGGGGGTTCAAACCAGGGCTCTGTATGACAACCTTATGACAACCATACTGTACAAGTACAACAACTATTGAGTTATTTTAAATTGAGCAGCTTAAGGAGTTGTTTGTTGGAATTCATTTTCTGTCAGAAAATATATTTGTGAATATTGTGTCATGTTAATTTATTCTAGTGTTCCTTGATCTTTCTTTGTCATGTTATCACTATTATGAGTCATAAAGTGAGCATACGGTGGTCTCTAAGCGAGGCCTGTATATATTTTGACTGAACATGTTTGAGCCGGATCACAACATTTGCACACACATATATGGGCCATCCCTTAACATGGATATGTGGGCTTGATTGGTGTGGTGTGGTGCCCAGGGCAAAAGGTCACACACACATGGAACAATCAATAACGGATCGGTGGGTTAAGGTGTTATGACCTCTTTTTGTCCGTCAGAGAGTGTTTCAGTCAGATCTATACAACCAGGACTTGTTGTAAGATGGTCATATCATGGATCATTTATATATTTGATTTTTAATTTTAGGACTCCTGTAGGTATTATTTGATTAAATATTGAATTAGACTTTTACTACTATATCCCATAGAAACGCATTCAGTAACATATTCACAAATGGCAAAACAGACAGTCCAAAAATGTATCATCAGGAATAAAGATTTAAAGTGTCTGTCCTATATCTAGGACATATAAGAAAGCTCAGGAAATATTTTTGTTCTTTGAAAACATATTTAACCCCTTATTTTGTTGGCATAAAAAATACCTTCAGGGTGAAAACCTTTTGGAGTGAAACGGAACACCATCGTGTTCGTGAGAGTCTCATCTTTCCATAGTGGGGTCATATTAGTTTGTAGCCCAAATGGTTCGGACACTACAGACAGAAGTTGGCACATCGTCAGTAATAAGTAATAGAGATCTACTGTTCCATGTAGAAGTAATATAGATCTACTGTTCCATGTAGAAGTAATAGTGCTGTTCCATGTAGAAGTAATAGAGATCTACTGTTCCATGTAGAAGTAATAGTGCTGTTCCATGTAGAAGTAATAGAGATCTACTGTTCCATGTAGAAGTAATATAGATCTACTGTTCCATGTAGAAGTAATAGTGCAGTTCCATGTAGAAGTAATAGAGATCTACTGTTCCATGTAGAAGTAATAGAGATCTACTGTTCCATGTAGAAGTCATAGTACTGTTCCATGTAGAAGTAAGAGATCTACTGTTCCATGTAGAAGTCATAGTACTGTTCCATGTAGAAGTAAGAGATCTACTGTTCCATGTAGAAGTAATAGTACTGTTCCATGTAGAAGTAAGAGATCTACTGTTCCATGTAGAAGTAATAGAGATCTACTGTTCCATGTAGACGTAATATAGATATACTGTTCCATGTAGAAGTAATAGTGCTGTTCCATGTAGAAGTAATAGAGATCTACTGTTCCATGTAGACGTAATAGAGATCTACTGTTCCATGTAGAAGTAATAGTGCTGTTCCATGTAGAAGTAATAGAGATCTACTGTTCCATGTAGAAGTAATGTAGATCTACTGTTCCATGTAGACGTAATAGAGATCTACTGTTCCATGTAGAAGTCATAGAGATCTACTGTTCCATGTAGAATTAATAGAGATCTACTGTTCCATGTAGAAGTAATAGAGATCTACTGTTCCATGTAGACGTAATATAGATCTACTGTTCCATGTAGAAGTAATAGTGCTGTTCCATGTAGAAGTAATAGAGATCTACTGTTCCATGTAGACGTAATAGAGATCTACTGTTCCATGTAGAAGTAATAGTGCTGTTCCATGTAGAAGTAATAGAGATCTACTGTTCCATGTAGAAGTAATGTAGATCTACTGTTCCATGTAGACGTAATAGAGATCTACTGTTCCATGTAGAAGTAATAGTGCTGTTCCATGTAGAAGTAATAGAGATCTACTGTTCCATGTAGAAGTAATATAGATATACTGTTCCATGTAGAAGTAATAGTGCTGTTCCATGTAGAAGTAATATAGATCTACTGTTCCATGTAGAAGTAATAGAGATCTACTGTTCCATGTAGAAGTAATAGAGATCTACTGTTCCATATAGAAGTAATAGTACTGTTCCATGTAGAAGTAATAGTACTGTTCTTTGGAGATTAGTCTCTGGATGTCTGCAGTCCCTCTCTTCTGTTAGTCCTCTTCTGTTAGTCCTCTTCTGTTAGCCCTCTTCTGTTAGTCCTCTTCAGTTAGTCGTCTTCTGTTAGTCCTCATCTGAACTAGATCAGTACGCTTTAAGACCTCTGCTGCCAGTTTTCTACAGCAGGAAAATAATCCTGCAGCAACAGGAAATGTGAACAATTATGTGGATTATAATTAATGGTCAGTTTTTGGAAAGGGGTTGATACATTTTTCATAAAGGAAAATCAAGACTGAAATTTCAAAGAGGAAATTACAAACTTCCGAAGCCTTTTAAAACCTCAAATACACTACAAGTTTTAAATGTCTTGCAATGCAGGAAAGCAACAGGATGATCAAATTGAGATCCGACATCTGTATAGCAACTGAAAGATGTCAAATACTGCCATCGCTGGAATTGCATTAGTGTTGCTTTCTAATCATTAGCTGAACCAATAACCCGTCATGAGTAGTGTGGATGTGAAACCTCACCACCCAGACAGATCTGGCCATTTACATGACAGTTACCGGGACATCAAAAAACAACAACACTGTGTACTTGAATTCCCTTGATGATCAGCTTTTGGGCAGTGTTTCTAGTTTGTAGGGCTGTGACTATGAGGTGGCTAAAGAGACATCTGGAGAGGTAAATTTGGTCCTCTAATAGGTTCTGACTGGGGCCCAGGCTCCTCTGAGCCGTAGCTGTTCCCAGTGCTGTCACTACCAAATGTCACCCAGACACCTCCCAGGTGACAAACACAACCAACAGGGTGAAGAGATTAGTCATGGTGACAGCACCCATTCTCCATCCTGCTTCTTCCATCCTCATCCCCCAGCCAGACAGGCCCCAGCCAGCGCCTCCTGTCCTCGTCTGTTGTTTCCGATCCACTCTCTTGTTTTGGAATCTGTCCTGGTTGGTTTGGAGACATCCTTTGTTCACCATGCAGGGGTTCTCTCTCTCTGCAGCGTTAGGTTAACACTACCAATTCACTGTCCTGTCCTCCTATTGGATCGTCCGTAATGCTCCTGAGGGTACATCAGCAGGGGTTCCAGTCAGGGATGAATGGACACAACTTCCTGGTCACAGATCTAGCAATTAAAGTAATGAGGCTGTGCAGTGCACATGGAAGTCAGGCCTGAGCTGGGCCTCAGCTACAGCGATGATGCTGACTGCTGACTTCCGAGACAGTCCTCCCTCCCTCCCAATAGATCCTCAATCTGATCTGCTCAGTCGCAACCTCAGGCGTGGGCTGCTTGTGTCCTATCTCAGAGGGTGTCCTGTCTTTCTATTCCAGAGCTAAATGATACCCTTTCCTAGTGTTAGTCCTCCCACTCAGGGGTATTGGAACTGACATTCCTGTCGAAGAGGAGACATACAGGTTTTTTTTGAAGGAAATGTGAGAAATGTTTTTGAAGGAAATTTCTCCCTGCTGTGGGGTTGGATTGTAGTATGGTTGGGGAGCTCTGTCTTCAGAAGTGATGAGTTAAAAGGTTTGTAAAAAAAGGCCAGTTGTGTGACAGTTTCAGATCAGACGTCTTTAATTCTGTGTGTCATTTCAGGCGTGATCCATCCGATGTGGTTATTCCATCACTGAGATGGCTGGTGTATTGTTGTATACTGTACCAAAGAGACTTGTCACTGTGAGGTGTGTGCCACTCATCCAGACGGCACGGCACGTCTTCTTATCGTATCGTCTAAGCAGACAAAATCACAGGGTATCTTAATGATTGGAGTTTTACAGTACAGGCGGCTGCACTCCTAATGTCTTGCCATCTCTCTGGTTTTACCATAAAGGAGTGATCCTGCGCAATTAGACTTAATAAAATATTCATGTGTGGCACCTTCTCAGCCGTCCTCCTCGTAAATGAGCGCGCCACGCTTAATGCACCCCCTGATTGTATTATGGAGGCAGCCTTGCCCCTGATTGTATTATGGAGGCAGCCTGGCCCCTGTTTGTATTATGGAGGCAGCCTGGCCCCTGGTTGTATTATGGAGGCAGCCTGGCCCCTGATTGTATTATGGAGGCAGCCTGGCCCCTGTTTGTATTATGGAGGCAGCCTGGCCCCTGTTTGTATGGAGGCAGCCTGGCCCCTGTTTGTATTATGGAGGCAGCCTGGCCCCTGTTTGTATTATGGAGGCAGCCTGGCCCCTGTTTGTATTATGGAGGCAGCCTGGCCCCTGTTTGTATTATGGAGGCAGCCTGGCCCCTGTTTGTATTATGGAGGAAGCCTGGCCCCTGTTTGTATTATGGAGGAAGCCTGGCCCCTGTTTGTATTATGGAGGCAGCCTGGCCCCTGTTTGTATTATGGAGGCAGCCTGGCCCCTGTTTGTATTATGGAGGCAGCCTGGCCCCTGATTGTATTATGGAGGCAGCCTGGCCCCTGTTTGTATTATGGAGGCAGCCTGGCCCCTGTTTGTATTATGGAGGCAGCCTGGCCCCTGTTTGTATTATGGAGGCAGCCTGGCCCCTGTTTGTATTATGGAGGAAGCCTGGCCCCTGTTTGTATTATGGAGGCAGCCTGGCCCCTGTTTGTATTATGGAGGCAGCATGGCTTCTGTTTGTATTATGGAGGAAGCCTGGCCCCTGTTTGTATTATGGAGGAAGGATGTCATGTTGGCAATTAGGGCTTTGCTCTGGCAAGTAACTGTAGCACAAGGTGGGGATAGGAGGTAGAGGAGGGAGGTATACATTGGGTAGGAAAGGGGAGAGTTGCTTGTTGTTACACATTCGATGCTCCTCCCCTTGAATTCTCATCTTTATCCTGAACAACAAAAAAGGCACAGGGGGAGTTTATGCCAGCCTGAACAAGACAGGAAGTGGTTTTATATGCTTAGGTATATGTATTCAATGTATTCTGTATGTTAAAATAGAGTCTGACATCATAGCCAGGTCCAGCATATTCTTTTGCGTCGATCAATGATGAAACACCTTTCAATGTTTATTTTGGCTGTCCCCTTCAGCAGTTTTTTTCTTTCTTTATCTCTATATCTCTGTTTCTCTGAATGTGAAGTTCTGACATTAAGCATCTGTTCAAACAGAGCACATTCACAGATTAAGCATGCATCAACCACACATTACCAATTTCTTTCTTTTACTTTTTCTTGCCCTCGCACACACACACACACACACACACACACACACACACACACACACACACACACACACACACACACACACACACACACACACACACACACACACACACACACACACAGGTTTGCATAAGACAGGCAGGGCCTGATGGGGTTACGGCTGTCCACGGTCTGAGCTAAAGCGGAGTGATGACAGAGTTTTGTTAAGCCGGGAACAAAGGAAAAGAGGGGTGCTGGGATGACATTGTCTGTGTGGATATAAGTGTTGTGACTGTTAGGGCTGGTGCAACCCAGCACTCTAGTAGGGTCATATTCATTACATCAGACAACTACAGGGCATTTTCTTGTTGCTATGAGAGTTACTCATTAGGAGCACATTATTTTTCCTTAGTTCTGAAAATTGTATTAACCATTTATATTATTATATTATTAAGATATACAGTTGAAGTCGGAAGTTTACATACACTTAGGTTAGAGTCATTAAAACTCGTTTTTCAACCACTCCACAAATTTCTTGTTAACAAACTGTAGTGTTGGCAAGTCAGTTAGGACATCTACTTTGTGCATGACACAAGTCATTTTTCCAACAATTGTTTACAGACAGATTATTTCACATATAATTCACTGTATCACAATTCCAGTGGGTCAGAAGTTAACATACACTAAGTTGACTGTGCCTTTGAACAGCTTGGAAAATTCCAGAAAATGACATCATGGCTTTAGAAGCTTCTGATAGGCTAATTGACATCATTTGAGTCAATTGGAGGTGTACCTGTGGATGTATTTATTTCCAAATGCCTGAAGGTACAAGCATACTTCCAAAGTTGTGGCAAAATGGCTTTTAAGCACAACAAAGTCAAGGTATTGGAGTGGCCATCACAAAGCTCTGACCTCAATCCCATAGAAAATTTGTGGGCAGAACTGAAAAAGCGTGTGCGAGCAAGGAGGCCTACAAACCTGACTCAGTTACACCAACTCTGGTAGGAGGAATAGGCCAAAATTCACACAACTTATTGTGGGAAACCTGTGGAAGGCTACCCGAAACATATTACCCAAGTTAAACAATTTAAAGGCAATGCTACCAAATACTAATGAAGTGTATGTAAACTTCTGACCCACTGGGAATGTGATGAAAGAAATAAAAGCTGAAATGCATCATGCTCTCTACTATTATGCTGACATTTCACATTCTTAAAATAAAGTGGTGATCCTAACTGACCAAAGACAGGGAATTTTTACTAGGATTAAATGTCAGAAAAAAAACAGAGTTTAAATGTATTTGGCTGAGGTGTATGTAAACTTCCGACTTCAACTGTATATTGTAGTGGAAGATTTTAGTGCTCATCAGACGAAAACCTACTTTGCTTGTTTCATCAGACCAGTTAACCTTGAAATCTCCTCTCTCATACAAAATGACACGTCATATGCCAGGTTTTCATTTTGAGAAGTCCCCATATGCATTTCAATGAGCTTTTCTTTCACAGATTCTCTCTTCCAGTTCCCACGCATTGGGGCCTAATCAGTTGTGCACCTTTATCTGGGGGTCTGTCTGTGTGTGAGAAGTCTCGTGCGTTGTCTTTGCGCAGGCCTAACTGTGTTTGCAGTGGGATTACGAGGGCTGGGGGGTTGTATGAGGGCTCGGGGGGCTAAGGGTGGCCGGGGGCTCGGGGACATGGGTTGACCGGGTAAAGGTAGCCATGGGAGGACCCCCTGATGGTGTGGAATGCTGGTCAGAGAAGGGTGGTGGTGGGTGGGTGGGGGGGGGGGGGGAGTCCAACACTCTGGAGATGGGACAGGTGTTTTTGAGTCCTATCAGGCATCAAAGCTGTGACAGAGCTGACACTTGTAATACTACAGACCTCCTTGCCCCCCACCCTTTGGGGCTCAGCTGAGTTGTGAGTGGGTGCTGTGGGTGATAGCTATACTCCCCAATTTCAGGTGTAGAGATGGATGCATTTTAGAAAGCCTCGCTATCCGATTTATTTAGTGTCAAATGTATTTACATTACATCTAGGCGATTGCATTGACCAACTACAATTTTATTTTCAACGTGACAAACACCTTGTGTAAAGGCTGTTGTTCCCGTG
This sequence comes from Oncorhynchus nerka, assembly GCF_034236695.1. Lineage (NCBI taxonomy): Eukaryota > Metazoa > Chordata > Actinopteri > Salmoniformes > Salmonidae > Oncorhynchus > Oncorhynchus nerka. Next base: position 44,727,634 of record NC_088396.1, read on the forward strand.
TTGTAAGAGTAGTCCTCCAATACAATGATACCTTTACGGCCTTGTTTAATAGTAGCTGTTTGTTCTAATAGTGTGCTAATGCAGTTCAACGGGTAGTAAATCTAAACGTTTCATTTTCTTCATTGTGTGTTATGGGTCAGGTCTATTGGACTTGACTCATTATAGTATAGGACATCATCATACTGTATGTCACAGAAAATCAAAGACTCCAACTCAATGAGACAACGCATCCAAACCGACTCATTTGTCATTTACAATCAAAATGAAAAAGAGTTTGGCACAAAGACATTCCATTTCTATTTTGTGTGCTAATTCCCCCTTAGAGTCGAATTAATCCTGCTGTGCGTCACACGGTGACATCAATTTGAATATTGAAAATCTCCCTGTGTGTTTGTGCTAGAGACTTACCGTTTATTGTTGTGGCTGCAACTTAATCCACTCTTTCCGACCAATATAAAGTGTTCACCTATTACATGACATGCGGCTTGTGAAAGCTGCCTTTTTCTACACATGCAGTCAAGAAAATCATCACAATGATGCATCTGTAAAACCCGAACCGTGTGAGCTACAGCTGAACTCTCAGAGGTCTTCTTACAAAACCGATTGTCCAGACCGATGTCCAAACATTTTTTTAAAAATACGTTTTCTTATATCTCTCAGATAATAGGACAGACACTTCAAGTCTTTGTTCCTTATGATTCATTGTTTTGACTTTCTGTTATGCCTTTTATGAATGTGCTATTCAATGTGTTTCTATGGGCTATAGTAGTAAAGGCCAAATTCAATATTTCATATTGTTTTTTTTTGTACCTACAGGGGTCCTAAAAATATAAATCAAATGGCTAAGTGATGTATTTTATGAACGTCTTAAAACAATTTAATGTGTTAGCTTAGTAGATAATCCATTCTAAGGGTTTAGCCCTATAGGAGAATTCACTCATTATCATTTCCATTGTAATTTTCAACGTTACCAACATATTCAAATAATGATTGACATATTTATTTTTTTAATGAATTTATTCATACTGTTTCATCATTATTCTACAATGTAGAACATAGTAAAGATAAAGAAAAACCCTTGAATGAGTAGGTGTGTCCAAACTTTTGACTGGTACTGTACATTCAGACAAATGATGCTGATACATGATTTCGACTGGCTGAGAAAAGCTGCTAGACTGTCTCATCCTGACTCCCAACACATGGATTACTATGGGACAAGCTGGAAAGAATGTCAATATTGAAGCAAAGTGGCAAGACAGACATCAAGGTTTATAGAAATCTCCGCTGTTGAAAACCAAATGTTAGTCTAAAAGAAATGGGAGACAATGTCTAGATGCTTTTTATAGTTGAGATCAAGCTTATAAATTGCCTGGCTGGGCTGATGAGATAGTGGATTGCGCAGTGAGATGGAATAGTGAATAGGTATTTCAACATCATAGCCTTAGCCGGTAGTAGCTTGTGGAATAGACACGGACTGGAATGTGGTTTTAACCAATCAGCATCCAGGATTTGACCCACCGTTGTATAATATGTATTATTAAATGTGTTACTTCTAAAAGCCTACCTCTGCCCCTCCCTTCCCTACAATGTAACATGTCTTTCCAACTCCTAAAGCGCCAAGCCCTTACATCCCAATGACAAATTGTTACGCTCTTATCTTTGCACTTCATTGGCTGCTTCAGTGGGACTGTCCCCTGTATTTCATGTCTGGGTAGAGATTGGGAGTGTGGGGGTAGGGGGAGGTGGGCTGCAGAGCAGAGGAAGGGTACAGGTTGAGTCATGGTACCCGAGGTGTCCTTTTTTGTGCGGCCCGTCAAACGTGGTTAACATGAGCAGACCAGAGCAGAGAGCGGGCCGACCCATTGTGGAGGGAAGGGGGGGGGTTCTCTTTCTACGTTTCTCTTTCTCTCTTTCCCTCCCTCCATCCTCCCTCCTGTTTCTCCTCTTGGCTCACAAGCCCCCTGTCATTGTTTTGTTCCATTATTTTCCCCCCCAGGCACTCCTCAGTGCGTGGGTCAGGCGATAGCTGACAAGGTGCTTCAGAATGCCGGGAGCCCCCGCTAGACAGATTGTAGCTTAGCGTGTTGTAGCAGAACCAGGGCCCTCAACCAGTGGGCAGTAAACCATAAGACAGTGTTAGTTACCCCCCATATCCTCTTTATTTGTCCTGTAAAGTACTAAAAGAAACAGTTATACCTGACGGTAAAACTAGAGTTTACAAGCTGCTCTCCCTTTGTTCAGATTTGCATAAAGGAGTGACGAAGTTTGAAAATAACCAGTGTGAGTAATGCCACCTCTAAAGGAAAGTAGGAAATAGGAAATAGAGAGAGGGGGAACACGTCGAGGATAGGGAGATGCTTCTGGTTGTGGAAAATGCTACGTGTTCTATCCATCAGACTGTTTCAGATCAACATGCTTGTTGTGCGATGAGATTCAGAAATCAACCAAAAAAATAAATAACTGTAGCTTACATTTTGAATGAATTTCATTCCAAAAGAACAAACACATAACGGACACCGCTGGTTTCTGATGACAGTCTAGTCTGTATAATGTGGATGATATAAGCCTCTGTTTGATTGGATTTTTCCTGTGTCTAAATAGGCCCTTGAGCCTGGCACGCAGCACCTGCCTACGGGGAGGTATGCAGTAATTTCATCACTCTAACAGGATTAGGTTGGGCTGTAATTGATTCATTTACAGTGAAGGGAGGTGACAGAGCCCCACAATCCAGCACTGACGCCATGTGTCAATTTTATTACATCAGCCAAGATGAACTTGAAAGGTTCCCTTTGTATACACTCGTTGGCTGTTTGTGCCGCTCTCTATTCAACACAGGACATTGATAGGTGTTTTTCTCTCTCTGTATTACCAGTTGAAACAAGGTAGCACATCTACAATGTACTGTATCTCCATTCATGTTTTATGCAATGGCTATGGCTAGGTATGAGGTGTGCTGAATCTTCCCCATTAATACAATGGAAACTGTATCTAAATTACTTGTAGAAATAGATTGAAATACATTGAGATACAACTGAGGTTACCGAGGTTAATTGATGTTCCCCTGCCACCATCATCCTGCTTGTTAGATTGGGAGTGATTGTTTTTAATGAGTACACCACACCTAAGGGCTAAGTTGATGATGAGGATTGTGGGTATCTGTCATGCATCTGTCTGTCATCTTTGTGTGTGTGTGGTCGGTGTGTGTGTGGGGGGGGGGGCATAGCCCTAGCCTATGTTGGCAGGTAGAGGGGTAGAGGAATAGATGTATAGAGGGGTGGAAGGTGGGGGTTGGAGGGGTAGAGGGGTGGAGGGTAGAGGGATAGAGGGGTGGAGGGTTGGAGGGTGGAGTGGTAGATGGGTAGAGGGGTAGAGGGATAGAGGGATGGAGGGGTGGAGGGTTGGAGGGGTAGAGGGGTGGAGGGGTAGAGAGATAGAGGGTAGGGTAGAGGGTAGAGGGATAGAGGGATAGAGGGGTGGAGGGTAGAGGGATAGAGGGTAGAGGGTTAGAGGGTGAGGTTAGAGGGATAGAGGGTAGAGGGATAGAGGGTTGAGGGTAGAGGGATAGAGGGATAGAGGGGTGGAGGGTAGAGGGATAGAGGGGTGGAGGGTTGGATGTGTAGAGGGGTGGAGGGGTAGAGGGGTGGAGGGTTGGATGTGTAGAGGGGTGGAGGGATAGAGGGGTGGAGGGTTGGATGTGTAGAGGGGTGGAGGGGTAGAGGGTGGAGGGTAGAGGGATAGAGGGGTGGAGGGTTGGATGTGTAGAGGGATAGAGGGATAGAGGGGTGGAGGGTAGAGAGATAGAGGGGTGGAGGGTTGGATGTGTAGAGGGGTGGAGGGGTAGAGGGGTGGAGGGTAGAGGGATAGAGGGGTGGAGGGTTGGATGTGTAGAGGGATAGAGGGATAGAGGGGTGGAGGGTAGAGGGATAGAGGGTGGAGGGTTGGATGTGTAGAGGGGTGGAGGGGTAGAGGGGTGGAGTTGTAGAGGGGTGGAGTGGGGTGCAGGGCAGGCCAGGCCGGGGGATTCCTCAGGCTAGATATCTGAATCGGGAGTTTGGTCCCCATGTAAACCAGTTCACCTGAAAGTAATGGTCCCCGTCCCAGAAGGGCCATGCGGAAAGACTCCTTCCCTCCTTCCCTCCCCTAGCCCCCTGTCTCCTGTCTGTGAATGAGCCTGGGAAAGCAAGCCCCCGTGCAGAACTAGGTGACCCATTGGGCAGGGCCTGCCTGCCGTGGGGAGGTGTGGGGGTGGAGGGGATGGAGGATGAGGGGAGCAGGTCGGGCCCCACGTCTCAGGAGGCTCCTTTGTTTGCACGTCTGGGACATGAGTAGAAATGTGAAGATGGTGATATATGGCTTGGTTCATGCATTTTGGAGTAGAAGCACAGAAGTGGAACAGTGTTGGTTAGTTTGTATAGGGACGTTTGAGGTTCTACTTGTTGTTGTCTCAATTGTAAATTATATTCTCAAGATTTCTTAGCGTAAATGCTAATGATATGATGTTTTCTTCTCTACGTGATTATGTTGAATCAAATGAAAGATGCTACAATATTGCTCCACGTTGATAATTGCTGCCACCCTCTCCCTGTCATATGCATGTGTGGATAACAATGCGCCACAATTCACTCTGAGTTTAAATCTAGGTTAAATGCAAATTGATCCCAGCGATACCAGACAATAATTACATTGTTACTTTATGTGTACGTGCACTAGACCAGAAGATAATTCATTAAGACCTGGATCTGTCTACTGTGGAGTGGGCTCTCCAGTCAGTCACCATTCAAGTCAATAGAATAAAGTAATTATTTGAGCCCCTCTGCTTGCTGTACAACAACAACAACACACACAAAGGCCTTTTTATTATAAAAGACTTGGAAATGTAGAAGCAACTGAATTTTCCCCGTAGACTGAGATATTATAGGACGTGTCACAGAACAATACGAGGCAGTTTCAAATGACAGTGGGGACAGCTTTACAAGACGTCTCTTAGATAAAACAATACTTGTTCTTGTTTTGTATTGATGGGGAATACAATTTTGACCAGATACAATGCTAGTATTTCACAGTAAACAAATTGACAAAAGACTTTCAGCACGTATATAGAGAAGGACACTCAACAAGCACAGCACTTACACAAATGACTGATGATTGGCTGAGAGAAATTGATGAAACAAATGATTGTAGGGGCTGTCTTGTTAGACGTCAGTGCAGCTTTTGACATTATCGATCAGAGTCTGCTGCTGGAAAAACGTATGTTTTAAAGCTTTACACCCCCTGGTATAATGTGGATTAAGAAATATTTGTCTAACATAACACAGAGGGTGTTCTTTAATGGAAGCATCTCAAACATAATCCAGGTAGAAGCAGGAATTCCCCAGGGTAGCTGTTTAGGCCCCTTACTTTTTTCAATCTTTACTAACGACATGACACTGACTTTGAGTAAGGCCAGTGTGTCTATGTATGCGGATGACTCAACACCATACACGTCAGCTACTACAATGACTGAAATTAATGCAACACTTAACAAAGAGCTGCAGTAGGTTTCAGAATAGGTAGCATGTAATAAGATAGTTCTAAATATTTCCAAAACCAAAAACATTGTATTTGGGGCAAATCATTCACTAAACCCGAAACCTCAACTACATCTCTTAATGAATAATGTGGAAATTGAGCAAGCTGAGGTGACTAAACTGCTTGGAGTAACCCTGGATTGTAAACTGTCATGGTCAAAGCATATTGATACAACAGTAGCTAAGATGGGAAGAAGTCTGTCCATAATAAAGCGCTGCTCTTAACAACACAGGTTTCGTCACACCTGGACTACTGTTCAGTCAAGTGGTCATTTGCAACAAAGAGGGACCTGGGGAAAATGCAGTTGGATCAGAACAGGGCAGCACGGCTGGCCCTTAAATGTACACGGGGAGCTAACATTAATGACATGCATGTCAATCTCTCATTGCTCAACTTGGAAGAGAGATTGACTTCCTCATTACTTGTTTTTGTAAGAGGTGTTGACAAGCTGAAGGTACCGAGCTGTCTTTTTTGACGTGTTATTTCTTACATTGGTACCCCTGGTAATCTTAGGTTTTATTACATACAGTCAGGAGGAACTACTGGATATAAGAGCAACATCAACTCACCATCATTATGATCAGTAATACGACTTTCCCGAAGCGGATCCTCTGTTTTGCTCACCACCCAGGACAATGGGATCACAGGACAATTGGATCCCAGCCGGCGAACCAAAACAATGACTCCGTTAAAGGGGCAGACGAGGCGGTCTTCTGGTCAGGCTCCGGAGACGGGCACATCGCGCACCGCTCCCGAGCATACTACTCGCCAATGTCCAGTCTCTTGACAACAAGGTAGATGAAATCCGAGCAAGGGTAGCATTCCAGAGAGACATAAGAGACTGTAACGTTCTTTGCTTCACGGAAACATGGCTCACTCGAAACACGCTATCAGAGTCGGAGTCTGGTTTCTTCACGCATCGCGCCGACAGAAACAAGCATATTTCTGGTAAGAAGAAGGGCGGGGGTGTATGCCTTATGATTAACTAGACATGGAATTCTCTTTGATCATAATTACAGCCACATATATTCCCCCCCAAGCAGACACATCAATGGCCCTGAACAAACTTATTTTGACTATGTAAACTGGAAAGCACATATCCTGAGGCTGCATTCATTGTAGCTTGGGATTTTAACAAGGCTAATCTGAAAACAAGACTCCCCAAATTCTATCAGCATATTGATTGTGCAACCAGGGCTGGTAAAACCCTGGATCATTGTTATTCTAACTTCCGACACGCATATAAGGCCTTTGATGATCTTCATCAGAATACACTCCCAGGAATCCCAGTTCCACAATAAATGTTTGTTTTGTTCGATAAAGTCCATCATTTATGTCCAAATACCTCCTTTTTGTTCGCACGTTTAGTTCACAAATCAATATTCACGACCCGCAGGCCAGACGAAAAGTCAAAAAGTCCCTTTACATTTTGTAGAAACATGTCAAACGATGTATAGAATCAAACCTTTTTAATGTTTTTAACATAAATCTTCAATAATGTTTCAACAGGAGAATTCCTTTGTCTTTAGAAATTGATTGGAACGCACACGGGCCTAACTGAGCTCATGACATTCTACCAGACCTCTTACTCAATCAGCTCTTATTCTCTCCTCCTTTACAGTAGAAGCCTGAAACAAGGTTCTAAAGACTGTTGACATTTAGTGGAAGCCTTAGGAAGTGCAATATGACCTAGACACTGTATATTGGATAGGCAAAGACTTGAAAATCTACAAACCTCAGATTTCCCATTTCCTGGTTGGATTTTTTTTCTCAGGTTTTTGCCTGCCATATGAGTTTTGTTATACTCACAGACATCATTCAAACAGTTTTAGAAATATGCATATCGTAGCTTCTGGGCCTGAGTAGCAGGCAGTTTACTCTGAGCACCTTATTCATCCAAGCTACTCAAAACTGCTCCCAGCCATAAGAAGTTAAACGTGTTAACCCTCGCGAGGCTGCAGGCCCAGACGACATCCCCAGCCGCGTCCTCAGAGCATGCGCAGACCAGCTGGCTGGTGTGTTTACGGACATAATCAATCAATCCTTATCCCAGTCTGCTGTTCCCACATGCTTCAAGAGGGCCACCATTGTTCCTGTTCCCAAGAAAGCTAAGGTAACTGATCTAAACGACTACCGCCCTGTAGCACTGACTTCCGTCATCATGAAGTGCTTTGAGAGACTAGTCAAGGACCATATCACCTCCACCCTACCCAACACCCTAGACCCACTCCAATTTGCTTACCGCCCCAATAGGTCCACAGAGGATTCAATCGCAACCACACTGCACACTGCCCTAACCCATCTATGTGAGAATGCTGTTCATCGACTACAGCTCAGCATTTAACAACATAGTTCCCTCCAAAATCGTCATCAAGCTCGAAACCCTGGGTCTCGACCCCGCCCTGTGCAACTGGGTACTGGACTTCCTTACGGGCCGCCCCCCAGGTGGTGAGGGTAGGTAACAACATCTCAACCCCTCTGATCCTCAACACTGGGGCCCCACAAGGGTTCGTTCTGAGCCCTCTCCTGTACTCCCTGTTCACTCATGACTGCGTGGCCACGCACGCCTCCAACTCAATCATCAAGTTGGCAGACGACACTACAGTGGTAGGCTTGATTACCAACAACGACGAGACGGCCTACAGGGAGGAGGTGAGGGCCCTGGGAGCGTACTGTCAGAAAAATAACCTCACACTCAACGTCAACAAAACAAAGGAGATGATCGTGGACTTCAGGAAACAGCAGAGGAAGCACCCCCTTATCCACATCGACGGGACAGTAGTTTGGTCCACCCACCCATTGGTCCACCCACACAGACAGTGTGGTGAAGAAGGCACAGCAACAACGCATCACCGGGGGCAAACTACCTGGCCTCCAGGACACCTACACCACCCGATGTCACAGGAAGGCCATAAAGATCATCAAGGACAACAACCACCTGAGCCACTGCCTGTTCACCCCGCTATCATCCAGAAGGCAAGGTCAGGACAGGTTCATCAAAGTTGGCCCCGAGAGACTGAAAAACAGCTTCTATCTCAAGGCCATCAGACTGTTAAACAGCCACCACTAACATTGAGTGGCTTCTGCCAACACACTGACTCAACTCCAGCCACTTTAATAATGTAAAAATGTATGAAAAATGTATCACTGGCCACTTTAAAACAATGCCACTTCATATAATGTTTACATACCCTACATTACTCATCTCATATGTATATACTGTACTCGATACCATTTACTGCATCTTGCCTATGCCGTTCTGTAACATCACTCATTCATATATTTTTATGTACATATTCTTCATTCCTTTACACTTGTGTGTATAAGGTAGTTGTTGTGAAATTGTTAGGTTAGATTACTCGTTGGTTAATACTGCATTGTCGGAAATAGAAGCACAAGCATTTCGCTACACTTGCATTAACACTCACATTAACATCTGCTAACCATGTGTATGTGACCAATAACATCTGCTAACCATGTGTATGTGACCAATAACATCTGCTAACCATGTGTATGTGACCAATAACATCTGCTAACCATGTGTATGTGACCAATAACATCTGCTAACCATGTGTATGTGACCATTAACATCTGCTAACCATGTGTATGTGACCAATAACATTTGATTTGATTTGATACATGTTTCAAAATGATGATCTCCAAATGGATCATTATACTCTTAAATATTTATCTATTTTTCCGGGCGTCTTTTTCTTTTCGTCTTTGACTGTCTGTGAAAAGCAGGTAAGGAGAAATACGGCACACCCACGCACAAACACACACACGCACACACACACACACACACACACACACACACACACACACACACACACACACACACACACACACACACACACACACACACACACACACACACACACACACAGTCTGTTGATGGTTTTCACAGTAAGATGTCCTTGAGACTTGATTACAAGCAGTTTGCTGACACTTTATTTCTTGGGGGTTTTGTTGACCTTGTTGCTATGCTATAGGTTCTGTTTCCATTTCTCAGAACAGACATGAACTAACATAGCAGATTGTTCAAGGTGAACTGTCTCCTCTGAACCTTTTTATATTCTGTATATACTGTATATCCACTAAAGCTACTTTTCTCTTCCCTGTTTTAACCACCATTTTACCACAGTTTTGTTTGAATGAAAGAATAGCTATTTCAGAATAAATTGCCTCGTATTATCTTAAATGAATATACCTGTACATAGACAGTGTAGAACAACGTAGTATTTTATTGACAACGGGTCACAAACTATTCTGCCGTTAAAGAAAGCCAGGTGGCCTGAAAGCAAAATAACATTTAAAAAAACAACAACTATATTTTCGATCATCATGAATGTTTAACTAGTCTAATAAAATCTCCTGCGTTAGCTGGAGCAGAGCAACAATATATCCTTCCACCTGAGGGAATGCAAAGATATCAACCTCTCTCTCTCTCTCTCTCTCTCTCTCTCTCTCTCTCTCTCTCTCTTAGATATTAACGTGGCCAAGCATGCATTCTAACAAACAGAATTCTGGGGATTTTCATTATTCATCCCGATAAATATGTTGGAATCTGTTCCCTAGTTGCTGTGGAACGGAGTTCAGAACTTCAGACTAGAACTACATTCCTATGGGAGCATGATAATGATTACACCGCTCCAACATAAAACAGAATTGAATTGAAAGTGAACATATCGACTTTGTGTTTAAATACAGTATCCAGAAGTTAGCCCCATAAAGAAACATGTTTAAATTACCGTATCTCATAATGTGGTAGTTATTAACATGATGGCATTGACATATGAGGAAGTGAAGGTTCCACAAGAACTGACATGACTGGCTATTTGAGAGACGTGCTGATAGAAGAGAAGTCAGCTCTGACGGAGGAACGGGACATTATGTTAATTTGAGAGCACTATCAGCAAGGACTTCTGGATAATAGGTAAGCGGGTCGTAGGACTCTTTACTCTCAGTCTGTTGCCTGTGTAGAGTAAATTGGTTGAAGTAATGTGATTGTGAAACACTCTGTGGTCTGTTACTCCGGGCCAGTGTGTGTCTGATACTACAACCATGGGCAACAAGAGTTTCTTGTCACCTCTTCAACAGCAACTATGCTCTCTACTTACAGAATTTCATTTTCCTTGAGACTTTAAGATTTATGTTTTCACACTTAGAATCATAGGGATCAGCCCAGTGAAGGATTGAAGCGAGTGATATCGAACAATCTGAGGGGTTTGCTTCATGACTAATTGGTTGAGGAAGCATCGAGAAAGGAACAATATAAGGGTCCTCCTCACTTTTATTTTGGAGTGCAACTAGAGTGTGGCTCAAGAGGGAGCACTAAAGGCTTGCTATTAAAGGATTAAAAATGGCCCTGTGGTATCGGGCCTACACGCTGGCTGGGCTGCTGACAGGGGCGAGATGGTTTATCCCCCCTTCGCCCTCCTGGGCTTTCAGTCGATGAGTGATACATCTTTGAATGGCAGCGAACGCGAGAGGGAATGTTCGATGTAATCTAGTCGTAATAGAACCATTTACTGGCCTATTTACTCCTGGCCTGTCATACACACACACACACACACACACACACACACACACACACACACACACACACACACACACACACACACACACACACACACACACACACACACACACACACACACATTCTCTGACCCCAAGGTAACATTCATACCAGTTCCCTGGGAAGACGAGAGCATGTGTAAAGATGGGGGTGTGAAGTTGGACCTGGCTAAAGGAGGAACTATGCTTGCATGAGTCAGGAATGGGCGACAGTGTGCTTCTATTTGAGTCGCACCTCGTCCCATCTGTCTGGCATCTGGTTTTAATCAGCTGGCCACTTCCCTGGGCCTTTAACAGCCTCCCAACAACTCCCCCCAACACAGACACACACACCTCCTCACTGGGTGACCACAGCTGTAACAACACCTGGGGCCCCCACAGAGGTGCCGAACACAGATTAGGGTCAGGCCTGAGGAGCGCGGAGAACAGAAACCATGCGGCCCGTCGTTTTGAGAAGAACCCTGTAATGAGTCTAAGCCTGCGAGGAACTGACTGGGAACATCGTCTTACCACCCATCTGGTGGTTCATCTTATGGAGGAAGACAAGGACATACAACTTGATTGATCAAAGTGAACAAAGCAGATTCTTGAAGTTGTTGCTATTTGACTCTGATAAAACCTTTCAAACCGAGCCATTTTTTTCTTCCAACTTTAGCATCCTGACAAGTTTTTGTGGACTTTTCTTTATATCTGAAAGGTATCGATGGCAAGAAGAAGCCTTTACTTTTATATCCACCAACCAACCTAGTCATGATGGCGGTAAAGTTCTGCCTAAGGCTTAGTATAACATTTTGTCGTAATGCTGAGGCAGCATTGGCACGCACTGCGCTCTTAAGCTCTACGATGGTTGCTAGGCAACGCCCGTTAACCATCCTCCTGCCAGCTGTAAACTTGGCGAGGCATGTCACTTCAACCCATCACTTTGCGTAGCCCAACACATGCACTGATTTCTTAACCACAATTGGATGTGTCCCATACAGAATTAATGTGAGAATAAATATCACTGAATGACGAGAATACTGGAATAAAGTAGGCTAATGCAATTGAAGGCATCAAAATTACTGAAACTCCCAAAGTCATCACATGTTCAATGATTTCAGCATTGCTTCGCGTTGCTTTGAGACAAGAGTGGGGACTCACCTTGATAAATCAATCAATATCAGTTTTTTCTTTTCATTGAATCTCCATTTGGGTATTGATTAGGCTACAATTAGGCTGTGGAAATGTTAGCTAAGTTGAGGTGAGTGCTGCTCACAATCATCTTGCCTAGTTTGATCATGTATTATCTCTGATTAGAACATTTTGCCAGCATGTTATGTATCTTAACAAATTATTTTGCTCTCCACTAAGTCACTCAGTACCCTAGGCCTACTCCCAACACAAATCCGTTGACTTGTCTTCATCAATAAATGTGATATTTTTTTACAGAATGTCCATCTGTATATTTGTCTAATTCTCTAGCTGGGCAACACAGGAGGTTGGTGGCCCCTTTAATTGGGAAGAACAAACTCGTGTTAATGACTGGAGTGGAATCAGTGGAATGGTATTAAATACATCAAACACACGGTTTCCAGGTGTTTGATGCCATTCCATTTGTTCCATTCCGGGCATTATTATGAGCCGTTCTCCCCTCGGCAGCTTCCTTTGCTTGGCAAATGAGTGGAGGTGGAATAGCTCATCTATTCGTTGGCTCATCTATCACTATAGCCTGAATCACTGATCATAAACATTTAGCATGCTATAATGTAGCCTGAATCACTGATCATAAACATTTAGCATGCTATAATGTAGCCTGAATCACTGATCATAAACATTTAGAATGCTATAATGTAGCCTGAATCACTGATCATAAACATTTAGCATGCTATAATATAGCCTGAATCACTGATCATAAACATTTAGCATGCTATAATGTAGCCTGAATCACTGATCATAAACATTTAGAATGCTATAATGTAGCCTGAATCACTGATCATAAACATTTAGCATGCTATAATATAGCCTGAATCACTGATCATAAACATTTAGCATGCTATAATGAATCACTGCATAAACATTTAGAATCACTGATCATAAACATTTAGAATGCTATAATATAGCCTGAATCACTGATCATAAACATTTAGCATGCTATAATGTAGCCTGAATCGCTGATCATAAACATTGAGAATGCTATAATGTAGCCTGAATCACTGATCATAAACATTTAGCATGCTATAATATAGCCTGAATCACTGATCATAAACATTTAGCCTGCTATAATGTAGCCTGCATCACTGATCATAAACATTTAGCATGCTATAATGTAGCCTGAATCACTGATTATAAACATTTAGCATGCTATAATGTAGCCTGAATCACTGATCATAAACATTTAGCATGCTATAATGTAGCCTAAAAAGTGACCCAAAAATGAAAACTAGGCACTTTTCCTGGTGTAGCCTAATTCACCCCCTTTATATCAGACTTGTTCTAACTAAAACTATAAAGCTGCATAATACATATTATTTCTCCAGAGCAAGTCTTAACATCTTTTAGATCTATCTGAGTGGTTTTCTGCATGACTAAGGATTATTTTTGTTTAGTTTGATAATGTACACATGCTCATTAGTTAGCTAGCTAGCTAGCTAGCTAATGTTAGCTAGCTAGCTAGCTAGCTAATGTTAGCTAGCTAGCTAATGTTAGCTTGCTAACACTTAATGAAATGAATGGGGTTGTAAGTGCAGCACAATGCACACAACAATAAATGCTTTACCAAACTAGCTATCTAGCAAGATGATGAAGAAATAATGTAATTCACTCTCCATTATTTCATACTGCCAGTGCCAGCTCGCTTGCTGGCTAATGCTAGCTAAATGGTTTGCAGTGCCAGCTCGCTTGCCGGCTAATGCTAGCTAAATGGTTTGCAGTGCCATTTGGCACAACATTGCCAGCAACTACTCCACCGACTCTCAACCGCTAACAGGCAGCTGCTTCATTCAAAAACAATTAATTTGGGATTTAATTATAATGGTACTAGCCATGTTAGTTGTCTAGTTGTGCCCAGCCGGTTAGTATTAACAAGGGCTTACTTCAAATTCTAGCTAGCTAGCAACAACATTCGTGCTTGCTAGTTGTCTTACATTAGCTACTGCCACCTTGGGCCCGGAGAATTTAAACGAAACAAATCAATAAAAACTGTTCCTTGCGAAACAACAAAAAGTTAAACTGGCGACACTTTGGGTAGAGGTGCTAAGTACCTATCGGCAGTCAGATGTCTTGGTGTGTCTGACTCTTAATAGAGATAGTTAGCTCAAGCCCTGTATTGTCTGCCAACTGTGCCCTGAACAAAAGGACCAGTGTTTATTAACAGACCCTGCTATGTTCAAGGAAGCCCAGACCGACCCTCTTTTCCTCAGGATGAACCTGACCGCCAGGCTTATACTGTGTAGATTAGCGGGTAACTAAGACAGAATCAGGTAAACTCACTTTCAGTGTATTCATATCTGTTTATTTGTTGTGACTTGAAGTTGCTTTTTCTTTCGCTAGTGTATTTTGATTTCATCTATATTTTACTTACTGGTTGAAATGGTAAAGACTACAATTGGGTAGTCTTTAGTTCCAAACCAGTTACGTTAATTATTGTGGGTTCAAAAACCCACAACTTGGTGGAAGCCAGCTATCTGAAGAGACATGGAGGAAAGAGGCTAGGAAGGTTGGATCGGGTCATGTGATACAAGGAGTTGCTACTTTTCTAGTGTGTGCACAATTTATCCCCTCCCCCTGAGATGTTTCCAAAATGGACAAGCGCTACGAGGGACAGGTGACTCGTGACTTCCTTCGGATTGTCACCTAAATCTAGTCTGGGTGTTGACACAATGTCAGAGTGATGCAGAAAGGAAAGAGGAGGACAGGCAAGGTAAAACATCAGGCTCATGTACAGTATGCATGTTGCCTGCTTGTTCCCATCGATTACTCATTTAGTCAGGAGTGTGCTTTGAAGCTGCCTTCATGTGGTCTTATCAATGGACCGTCCTGTACTTCCCAGATCTTTATTTTTGCATGGTGCCCCCGTACACAGCATATAACAGCTACCATTTTAGAGCTTCCATGTTCTTAGCCACCCATGTCCTTTGCTGGATGGTGAAACACATTTTTGGAGCTTGTCCTTGAATTGATCTCCACCTGGGTTCTGTAGGCACAGGCCCAAATACAATAAGGACGTTAAAAAAAGTGTTAATTAAAGAATAGTGTTCCCACCATGGGTCCTGTTGCTGTCCTCTATGTTGCCTTGCTTACAGGACAACCTGTGACCCAGAAGGAATTGCTACAAAAAATGCTAAAAGCACGAGCTGTTAAATTCCGCACCTGTGACATGGTGAAATAGCTCGCAGTTACTCATTCAGACACTTTTCACTTTTTCTAAGTCGCCTTGTCCAACTGTTTCAGAATCAGATTGTGTGGTATTTCAATTCTACACTGACTTCTCTGGCAGCTCAGCTCGACACAACGTAAGACTTTGGACACAAATCCTTTTGGCATCAGGTGGTAGGCCTAGATGTGAGACAGGAAGTGTTACCGCTGGATCTGGGATCACACAGCTGGGCCAAGATCATCCAGCTTGAGCCTTTTAGAAAACATTGGAATTACTGGGATCGGCAATATTTGATTTAACCAGGAAATCCCATTGAGGTCAGAATACCTCTTTCCCAAGAGAGACCTTGCTAATATCCTCCACCTTTATCCACCTATCTTTTGATTATGGTTATTATAGTAGTCTGTCCTTAAATGTTATCTGGCCCAGTTTGATTCATTCAGTCAGTGCATCTGTCTTTGTGTCCTTCGCCTATATCAGGCATACAGCTAGGCAGCTTTCCTGCCCTAGGCGGAAGTGGGATACCTCATAGGAGGGCGGCACAAATGGTGAGCACATCACAGTAACACTGGGCTCATTGTGCCTGCACCACACCCCCTCCTCTCTCCACCAACACCCCCTCCTCTCTCCCCTATCCCCCTTTACCGCACTCCATGTCCCCCCAGCTCTTATTGTCAAAGAATGATGCACCAGTACTCTCTTTCTCTTCACTCTTCACTCTTCACTCTTCACTCTTCACTCTTCACTCTCCTCTCCTCTCCTCTCCTCTCCTCTCCTCTCCTCTCCTCTCCTCTTATTCAGCTTGTTAAGGCTACAGCTCCGCCACGACAATCAGAGGACATTGTACAGGGTAGTTGAAAGAATGGAAGCGTAGGTTAGGTGAAATGCTCTGCTAAGGTTACTGTTCAGCAGTAATTCCAGTGCTTAACAATGTCATTATGTTAGCACCCTTATGTCAAAACATGATTTTTAAGGTCAAATGCTATCAGGGTAAAAAAAATACATTTGGATGCTTGCTGTGAGAGAGAGAGCGATGGAGAGCCAGCAGGATAAGTCTACATTGTTTGGGAGTCGTAGTGGGGGGCAATTCATAAGTCATTTATTTGATTTGTTTTATCCC